>NW_026936539.1:0-7052 GCF_032062105.1 Saccostrea cuccullata
ATGGGGGCCCCTGGTTGGGGTTTTGGGGTTGTTTGTGCTAAAATTATTATGGTATATTTTTTTTTGGGGGGGGGGGGAAGGGGGAGAAAAATGTTCTTAGATATTTTAAAGAGAGAGATAAAAATGTCCTTACCTTTTTATGAAAATTATCTGAATTTATGATCCATAAAATATTGCATAATAACTAGTCCACAAAACCAATTACATGTTTCATTCTAACAGTTGCTGTGTTGTTATTCAATATTTTTCCATCATTAATTATTAATCCGTTTCTCCAAATGTTCAACAAATGTCATTTACAGCATTTAACTGGAAACTTTAGATCACTGTAAAAAATCTATCACTTCACAAAATCAATTTGCCTTTGGATCTCCCTGAAACTCATTCAGGACCGATTTAAGACAAATAGCATCATTAACTGCAGAAGCTTATCATAACAAGCCCCATTAAGTAAACAATTAACAAAATGCAATCTCTTTACACCCAGTGCCTTTTTTCTCTGGCACTCCAGGCAACAAGCAATTTACTCCGTCCATTGGTCATTTAGGACAAGTTTATTACAGGCCATAAAAGTCTGGTCAGCATCAATTTTCCTCCGCCCTTCCCTGGGCAAAACTTTCCCTGCACAATCGCTTTCTCCTCATGCAAAACCCTGCAGACACATGGAAACTGAGACAGTAGCCGTGTAGAAATTAATCCATCTTTACGGTAAATGTGTCCCTTGTCAAGAGTCTGACAGATGTGTAACACAGCTTGTTATAATCACCAAAATGTTTAGATGCAGAATATTACTCACTCTTTTCCCATAGTCGGGTTTGCATAAAGACTCACCAAAAAGTAAACACTGCAGGCACATGCATAAAAAAATTTAGGGGGGAAAAATCTTAAGACAATGGATTTACCTAAACGTTTGAAAAGTATTGAGAATATCAATCATATGTATGGAAAGTGGATGAAAGAATGTTAAATATGACAGATGGCTCTTCAACAAGGAGTAAAAAACTAGTTGATATTTATAAATATGATTAGTAAAATGATTATATGCTGGGGGTTAGAATGCTAAAAAAGATTATCATTGGTTCATTCATGCATTATTGATTGCCCACATGCTGGGGTGTGTTCTCATGCTTCAGATGAAAGTTAAACCTTTATCGCACACACGAGTGACGATTGTCCCGTGCTGACAAAGACTTGGCTGGGTAGAAACTCCTCAGCTTATTGATTATGCAAAAATCAGGAAAAATTGCCTCGAGCTTCCTCAAATGAAAGCTTCCTCCCCCAATGATAGCATTTCCTCTTATTAGATCACATGGCCTCCATAAAACAACTCTCAAAAACCTAATACAATCATATGGAACATTACTTGAACACATTAAAATGGGTTATTTAAAGGACAGTAAAATTTCTATAAATGTTTTAACAATTCAATGAACAGAATTCATTGTTTAACAGAAACATTTCCTGCTATCAATACCTGGAAAAATCATAAAGGATATCATTCCCCCATCAACAAGAATGGGGAGAAATTCCTCACTATAGAAATATAGATGCTGGGTACTAATCACACAAAAGTGTGGGAACCATCAGATATTCCAATTATTTCACCAATTTCTCTCAGCTCTTTCCTTATCTCTCATGAATCTTAATGCTCTTAGAGGGACCATGGTAATTGACAGTACAAATTATTCACACTGCATGGAATTTAAAGTAAAAAAAAATACAATCATTTGACAGAAAGCTTACCTACCTAACAGATAATATTGAAAAACATATATCAGAAGCAGTCCATAGGACCACCAGAAAGATCCTTGTTCCAATGTCCAGTGATACAAGAAGTAGATAATATACAGCCAATCCTTGTCTTGTAATGACCAACGAGTAGCAAAGAGTGACCGAGGGGAAGGGAAGGATAATGGTTAATGGAATTCTGGTGTCTTTACAAGCTGTGAGCTGTAGGAGCAATATGATAATTGTCCAGAACAAATGTTTTGTCACTGAGGCAATGGACCGAGGCGTCAACTGGAAATGGCCAGAAAACGGACTGGACCACAGGTGTTGGGACAATCCCTAGGGGCAAAGGTCATACAATAAACAGGTGGCAAAGGACAAATTTCACCTGGACTCCAACTAATCTTCTTTTTATTATTAATAATATTAATTTTTTCTCCTTTATTCCTTTTCCTTCTTTCCTTTAAATTCAATTAATTGTCAGATTGGTTTTGTATTTGTTGAACTTATAAACAAAAAAACTTTATGAATGATTCAAAAAACAAAAACTTGGCATGACCTTCGATGTAAAGCAACAAAGCATTCTTCTATGCATGAGGGAGAACAGAAATCAAAACAAATCAGATACATGCATACAAAGTGCAGAAGAAAACAAGTTTTGGTGTCAGAGGGGCTTGTTGATTTCCTGATTTAGTTCTTTTTTCTCCCTCCAAACTTCTGGTAAAAATACAAAAATAAAATAAAACAGCTTGGCAAGTGTTTTGACATAAACATCAACATTAATACTACACATCTGAGTCATATAAACATAAAGAATGTAGAAAGATCAGGTACAGAACAGAGAAGTGATGACCAGGGATGCTGGAAGTTCATCTGACCCTCCACAGTAATAAGGAGCCTATCGACCAATTACCCAGGAACAAGTGACCACTCAATTAACAGTGGGTGGAGTGGCTTAATTCCTGTCCAAATTCCACAGATACCTGCCCTGATCCCTCTGGCTTATCTGCCCAGGACAAGTGCTGAGAGAATTCCCCTATTTAGATCCTCCAAATGGGGAGACCAGTGTCTAAGTCATCCCAGGCATGCATCGGAATCCCTGATTGGTCATTAAATGCACTTAAACTAGCATTTTCTTCCTCTGTTGTTCTTTTTCATTACTCTGTAATGGATTTTACAAGCAGAGAATGTGCATTGGGTTTTATGTGTCTCATATGTTACAGACACATAGTTACCTCTCTTTTATTTCTTGCTTGATGCAAAGCCAACTACTTGTATCAGCAATCAGGACTATATAGAATGCACTTGTTACTTCAGCAGTGACAGTAAAGGTTTTGGGATCCTATAACAATGCAGTATTGATACAGACTGCTTCTTTGCCAGACTTCCATACACTTCAATCTAAGTAGCTTATCCACTGCTGCAAAATTGCTTATTATAAAGCATTCCAAGAAGGAGAAATGTTGCCAATAATCATTCTTTTTTTCATAAATTAATGATATTTATACAGAAATAAAGGACCCCACAGCAGGAACTTCAGACTTTTTCTGATTGCTGGTCACTGCAGACAAACTTATCTGTCATTGGAGGGGCAAGCCTAATCAGGGGAGAGCACCCCCACTCTGCCAAATGGATCATATGGAGAGTATCAAGGAGGGTTTATCATAGTTATCCTCCCTAGCTAACTCTTCTGTGATAAAGAATGACCAATTTCTACAACATCTGTATCAATTTGATAAAGTATGTACACCAGTGTCAAAAAGTGAATGATACAGGCAAACAGCAATTTTTAAAAAAAATCTTGTTTCAAATAACTGCCATGAAGAAATCATGTTTCTTTTCCACAAAGTATGCATTCTTCCCTTACAAAAACAAATGCTATATTTGCATTGATTTTTGATTTTATTTGTCTTGAAAATACATTGAACATTGGTTATGCATTTATTTTTGATTAACCCAATTCAAAAATTTTCAGACCATTGATTTTGGAATGATTAAATTTGATTTTTTCAATAAATGTTGTTTCAATGCATTTATTTTACATTTATTTTGAATTTATATGATGTCATACCAATAACAAATTACACATGAAGTGATCTCTTTGGTAAATCCATGATTGAATTTGTATTTATTTTTGAAGCATTGATTCAGAAATAAAGGGAGTTTATCAGCTGTGTATATTGCTGGTTATATTAGTGCTGACCAGCTGTAAACATATCCAGGGAGAGGCGATAAAAATCACGTGATTATTTACGTCACTTTATCAGCCATTTCAAATTCTACTGGCACTGCATCCAGACAAGCTAGAAGCCATGATGTATTTTGATGGAAATGATCAACATTTTTTTGGGTTTTCTTCCTGTGGACTAAACTAATCATGTTATGGCAAAAAGTTGTGTTGAATCTAAGAATGATGAAAACAGCTAGTGTTGTTTTGTGACAGACAAGTGATATTGAAGGTGATGAAAAGATGGTGCTGTTGAAGTAAATGCCATACAAATAATGGATACCGGTACATTGTTTTCTCAGGAAGTAAGTTATTTCTTTTTTTTCTCAAAATTTATTCTGAATCACTGTTTATAGCATTATTTTACCCATCATTACACATTCTGTGGAATTTCAGAGGGGGGGAACATGCCAAGTATTAAATTTACTCCCCAAGGGAATTTTATGTAAACAAAGATGGGGGCTTAATTTCCATCACATATGCTTTCTGATCAAATTAAGTTAATCTATGCTCTTTGTTTAAGCAACACTGCTGGTGTCCACTGCTGAGCAGATAGTGCATGTAATAAACTAATTAGTCTACACTACAGAATTACTAATTATGCACCAAACCTGAAACACCATGAGTCTTGACTTCATTTCTTTCTTATTTAAAAATTCATTTATTTATCAAATGATAAATATCTTGAATGTGCATGTTTTTTTTTTAGAGTATGTACATGCTCCAAGTGCAAAAATTTGAAGTTAGATCCTGTGCCACCGAAAATGTTCAATAAATTTAAAGAGTCTATAGTTAAATGGAAAAAAAAAGATTTAACAAATCAGTTTCCCCAAAAACTACCAATAATAAAAGTAAAAATTATTTGTGAGTAAAATAGGAATGGAATTCAAGGAATTTTCAAATTGTGCCTTTGTGATATGTGATTTGTGTATGAAACTATATGTTATTGTGTAGTGATTTTGGGGTTTTATTATTCTACACACATTCAAGTGTAACATTTAATTAATTATAAGTTAGTAATTCATTTAATTGAATTTATAACTGTATGGTGAATTTTTAACATAAGTATTCAAAATTTTGGTAAAGATACATGTGATGGATTATTAGTTTGCATTGAGCATGATGCTGGATATTTTTTTAAATTTTTATTTTGTTTCTTCTCAAGTTTCATAACATCACTTAAATGTTTTTAAATATTCGATCAATGCATACTATTTATGCAAAAATATTACTGTATTCAGGGGGCTCACACAAATCGGTCCGACCAAAAAAGTTCCATCATGATAAGTAGATACAACATTATTGTTCATATAAGAAATAATGTGTGTATTCATATAAAAAAACCAAAATTAATGTAAATTTTTTCTCCAAAGATCACTTTCACCCCTAAATGCAAATAAAAAATATTAATATTCCTACGCTCGCTCCCCCCCGGCTTTTTTTTTAACATGTTTGATAACAGAGAATATCTAGGTCATTCTTCGATTATATCTTTTTACCATGAATTATTATACTATATCACCAATTGTAGTATAATCATGTTTTTTCGTTAATCATCATATAGTTTCCTCTTAGAGAAAAAATTAATCATTCTATGTGTGTGTTATATTAATGACGGAATTTTATCTGAGCAGATACCTGCACTTGTGTAGACAAACTGTATGGAGTCCTATAAAATGTGAACAAAACCCAACTGGGCCGAATTTAAACTGACAATCGGGATTGTATAATTTTTTATTATTCAGAATTTGTATTATTTGATCTAATTAAGAAAAAAAAATTTTGAATACCATCGTAATTTTGGCAAAACAAAACGTGTAAAACTCTCCGAGCTCGCAAGATGCGTTTGCCAACTCCATCGCACGTGTGTAGACCAAAGCTAACTGGTCTTGCGGACACAGGTGTGTGACTGTTTCTTAAAAGACTGGGTGACCGTAATGCTACACTCCGAAATTTACACAAGTTCCATAACTAGACAGTGCAGTTTTTGGTTTTTTTTTTTAAAAAGTCATTAAACACTGTTTAAACATATTAAATCTAAAAGTCGAATATCTTTTATGGGGTAACCCATATCCATTCTTGTTATATGATTACTTAACATTTTTCGTATGTCACAATAATGCTAAGTGACATCAAATAAATGTTTATACTGTATTTCATTTGTTTTGCATTGATTTTGCATTTTTCCTATGTAAAATTTAATCCTTCATCTCATTTACATATTTCGCAAAAATCCAGCCATTTTCAATCAAAAGTCAATGCAAAATAAATCAAAATCCAATTTCAATGCTATTTCAATGCTTTTTTTCCATACAATTAAGCATGGAGGCACAGTTGATTTCTTTGCAAATCAAAAAACAATGAAAAACCAATGCTCAGAAAACAACTACAAAAAAAATCAAAATTCAATCAATTTGATTTTGCTAAGGGTTAGAATAAAATTACACTGTCAGACATTTTTTTTATATTTGTTTTGATTTGTTGTGCATTTTTTTTATGTCTGTTCACTTTAAGATTATACAAGATTCTCATCATTCATATTTTAAAAAACTTATTATGGGGAAAATGAATTAAGACAAAGCATGGTGTTTATTCTAATATCAAATTTTAAAATTTTTTCAATCTTAATTTTCAATAACCAAAATGACATATTCTGACTCAAATTACAGAGATATTCTCATATTTCTATGAAAATCGTAAAAAACCCCAATTTTTTTTTTAGCAATGCAAATTTACAAAAATTTCATATTGATTAGGTCACATGCTTTTTAAAAATATACTTTTAATGAAAATTGATGTGCAAGCTCCTTATCGATAAATATACATTCCGGTTTGTTTAATTTAAATGTTCTAATAATTACTACCAGGTATTCACAGAAACTTTTTGAATGAAATTGGGTGTGAAAAAAAGTTCCCCATGACATGGATTTATAAGCTCAAAATAGCTGTTCAAATTAGAACCATATATATCCCCCCCCTTTAACAATTATTTTTCACCCTATACCTTAAACCAGAAACTAATGGAGACCCCTGAGTTATAAATGGAGTAGGAATTTTGCTGGCAAAATCTACATGAAAAAATAATTAAATATAAACA
>NW_026936540.1:0-70449 GCF_032062105.1 Saccostrea cuccullata
GTTGATCGTAATGTCATTCATTCTAAAATGTTACTGATGATTATATCTAGCATTTCTGCAACTTTGATTTTTTTAAAAGAAATTTTTGTTTTGACCCCAGCCTCCTAAATCGACCACTTTAAAATTTCACTTGATGACTGTGTATTCTACTAAAAAAGCTATTTGGAATGAAAGCCCTTCTTGGCCCGAAATTGATGCCATCGAAATATTTACTTGTTTGCAACGCCATTGTGGTAAGTCTTAGTTTTTGAATTATATGCATTCGTGGTCATAATTTGCCAAATGTTAGTTTTGATATATCAGTTCATTAGTGAAAAAAGTTATTCTTATCTCATTTACATTCTATATCAATAAAAGAAACAAGATAAGAGAGAATGTCAAATTGACGAATCACCTAAATAGGCATGTATATAAGAAATTTTCGATGGCATATACCGGAATTCAGTTTCTTTGGGTAATTTAAAAAAATTCGAAAATATGTTTTCCAATACTCTGAAATTACTAATTTTCGTGGTGGTTTAATTTTTGTTGTTTTCGAAGTAAGGAGAGACCCACGAACTCATGACCACCACGAAATGCATTATTACTCAACACTTCGCCAAACACGAAATCAAATCCCCACATACCAATTTTTTCTCAAACCTCGAAAACTTGCCCCCATGAAAATATTTGATTTCACGGTATGCAGAAATATAAGAGAAACAATCATTTACGAACATTTAAAGATAGCAACTTTAAGAATATTGATAAAAATTCTAACACCGTGGAATCATTCAATTTTGTAAATGTTTGAAAATGTAGCTCTGTAGTCATCTCATCTACCTATTCAGACCAATAAGCTAAGGACCTCTTTTGTTGGGTCTCTATGAAAGACGTCTAGTCACATCAATTTTGCAGGTCAGTGGGTCTACCAGAGTACACGTTACTGCAAGATCAACAGCAGTTAGAGGTGTTGTATTCATGCAGTATATAATATGTGGTTCCCTAAAACACTTAAATTGATCTAGCAGCTTCCTCAAAGAAGCAATACTTTCTAGACTCAGTGCCTTCCGTTGGAACGCCTCGTAAAACAAAAAGATTTCCTCGATAGCTCTGTCAATGTCAACATTCGTTCGGGTAGCGATGACGTAATTCATCCGGGTTCCGATTTTGTACACCTGCGCATTCCATTGTGGAATCCTTTCACTAGTCTTCTGGTAGATATATCTGATAGAGGTTAAATCTGTGGACGGAATAGTCCGATCATCCTCCACTGTTATTGAGAATGATGGAGTATAAGTCTGTAGAATGGCTCTGTTACCTATGTAAAAAGTGTTAAAGCAATATTATTATATTAATTCGTGCAATGTTTGAAAGTTAGATAAAAATATACGGGTAAACATATTAATTAAAGTTTTTTTGTCCTTAAAGAAATAATCGACATTTTGATTTTACTTATCCCTTAACTAAACAAATAAGGAAATAAAAGTAAACAAATTTGCTTAATTTAATATACATGTACGCCATATATACATGCTTTCAAAGCAAACCGATTAACATAGCAGAACATGTTATATTAACGTACAAATCTTTTTATATCAATGAACAAGAAGAAAAACTTTGCAATTCACCCTAAAAAGCTTTGCAAAGCAATGTCAGGAAAGTGTTTTAGACGTATAGAATAGTTGCAGAACAGAGGAAAACACTTTGAGGATGTTACAACAAAGATCATCCGGTTATACTAGACGCAGCATGAGCTCTTGTTCCAAAACTAAGCTTAAAAGTATTAGTTTGGCAGTTAACAAAACAACAGTGGTCACCTGATTTTTTTGGAAAGGAAAATTGCCGTTACCATCAACCAAACAAAAAAGTTAGGGAGCGGAACGTTTGCGCTGCTGCCATCTGTTTGATCAACAGAACCAACGATAAAATAGATGAGGAGGAAAATATTTTGTATCTCTCTTTCTGAACAAGAAGAAAAACTTTGCAATTCACCCTTTTGCAAAGCAATCAGGAAAGTGTTTTCGAATAGAATAGTTGCAGAACAGAGGAAAACACTTTGAGGATGTTACAACAAAGATCATCCGGTTATACTAGACGCAGCATGAGCTCTTGTTCCAAAACTAAGCTTAAAAGTATTAGTTTGGCAGTTAACAAAACAACAGTGGTCACCTCCCGAAAATTACAAAATAGATAAGATATTATTATAAAATAAGTTTATCAATGTGTATTTCAGATTGATGATTTGTATAAGCAGGGAAAAAATAAGAAATAAGTATCTGTTATAGTTTTATTCTGATCATAAGTTTATGCATAATCATAACTTAAAATTAAATTGAAAATTATATATGTAAACTGCAATCATAAAAAGCATGCTTATAATCATGTTTGAAAATTTCTTACCACGACCTGAAAAAATGAAAATCTATAGTTTTGTACCTTGCTTAAAAAGAAATTTGCTTTAAGAATCAAATTATTATTATCCTTCTTTTCCCTTCATATCAAAGTTTGTCTTATAATGTAAAATTTTATAATATAATGTAATAATATTCCAAAAGAAATTTAAATTGTTAAAATCCAGACAATCCCAGCATACACTGTGGTGCAAATTTGCAAAAATCGACTTTTTTCCCCCCAATTTATTAATCTCTTTGAGGGTAATATCATATAAGGGATCGGGAAACTCTAGAGCTCTATAGACATTCTCCTAAGAGTGTTAATTCTATAATTGTAGTTTTATACAGTTAAAGTTTCTGCCGTTTTTGTGGAATATGGAATTACCACTGAGGCAGAGTTATACAAACGGAAAATACTAGTAACAAAAATTGAAACAAATTAAATACGATGAAGAGAAAGTAATCGAAATCTTCATTTGCATGTTTTTCTCATTGCAAATAAACGAAAATAATTTTGTTTACTTATACATGCACCAATTAAATGAGTATCTTTTATTTTTCTTGGAGAAATAATACAGGTTCCTATGCTGAAAACGACTTAAATATTCTCAATATGCACACCTTAAAAATGCAATTTTCTGAAAGTAAAAAAAACAACAACACTTTTTTATTACTGTTTAGAGCTTCTGTGATCAGAGAAGAGTACTCACATTTTCCTCGAAGTTCCAGTTCGATTGGATAATGATCACTAACATCTAGTGCCTGTTAAAATGTTAATATATACATGAATGTCAAACAAAGTAATGGTAACTGCGGGATTGAGGTCTATCAAAATCTTTACAGGGAGGACCAGAAAGGAGAAAGGAGAAAAAACACTTGAAATATTTTGAAAACATTGAGATAAGATAAGGTACTAACCACTTCCTTGGTCAGAAGATGTTCACTTTCGAAATGGAAAACCTGGACACTTTCTGGTATAATGTCGGGCCACGTATTCTCTTTTATGATAAATCTGTATCAAAACGTTAAACCATTTTGTAGATCTTAGTTTGAAGGGAATACAACAATGGCTATAATTTTACTTGTGTGATGAGGACGAGTGTCTAACTACCCCTCTATTTAAATAAGGATGACGACCTTGAAGCATATAAAAGTTTCAATCCAAAATTGCAGTGTTGACGGTTATAAGGATATTGAATGAGTTTTATGTTCTCCAGTGTAATTTTACAAGTTCACTGAAGCTAGTTTTTGTACACACCTATAACCTTATGTTTACCACATCACATCCATATTAAAGTACTAGTAACACAAAGTTTGATGGATGAATTTGTCATTTATTATACATGTATAAATGACGAAGGGTTTCATCAAATGAGGATAAAGATCTTTACATTAATAGAGTTATCAACTGAAGAGGACAATCTTAATGAGAACAAGGATTTCAAGTGTGAACAAGGGAGAATGGCAATTCTTTTATGAATAGAGACAAGACGTATCTGCAGAGGACGGCAATATTGAGAGAGACTAAGGATAACACTTTTTTGCGGTCACAAGGATATCGAATGAAGACCTATTAAAATCTTAGTTTCTGAGGACACCAATTTTACCTAACATAAAGATATCAATTTTAGACAATGGAAGACAACAATTTTGTTGTGTAATAAAGATATCCAGAAAAGATATCAACTTGGGTCAAAATCAGTCGTACAAAAAATGCAAACTGAGGATGATAATCTAGCAGGTCAAAATGTTATTAACTGAGGACAATATAATCAAGTCAGACAAGGAGATATATGAGGGCTATACTCCTGTCAACAATAAGGACACAAAATGAGATTGATAATCATAAAAATATCAACTGAGTACGATAATTTTGGCAGTAATATTGATATAGAAAAAGAACAAAAGAACAATGATCTTTATTAGAGTGATGTCAACTGAGGACAATAGTTTTGTCGTACATAAAGCTATCGAGTGTCTGCATGAACTGAGGACAAAAGTCCTTTTGTTTATAAGGAAATTAACTGAGGACATCGATCCTTTTTTTTAATAAGGATATCAACTGAACATAACAATCCTTTAGTTTATAAGATAATCAACTGAGGACATCGATCCTTTGGTTTATAAGGATATCAACTGAGGACTACAATTCTTTTGTTTATGAGGATATCAACTGAGGACATAAATCCTTTTGTTTATAAGGATATCAACTAAGGTAACAATCATTTCAACAATATGGATATTAATAGAAGTTAAATCTCTCACCGGTCATAAGCACAGTTAGTACCGCTAACTGTTGTATCTTGATAATCATCTATCAGCCATTTATATGAGGTGTCATTGCGAATGGAGAGCTCCTTCATCTTGGTACGGCTTAAATAGGAGCAATCTGCATTCAGGTCTCCAGCGATCAGGATGTGCTGTAATAGACATTTTGAATGAAGCATATGTAAATGAGTCAATTTACAATGAAAAAATTACTAGTATATGAAATTCCAAAAAAATAAAAATTACGAGAAGAAACAGATTTATTTGTTTGAAGTTACAGATAAACCTACTCACTGGAGTTTTAAATCTTCGTTCCACCTCGGCATACACAACACTTAAAGCGTTGATTTCAATGAAGGCGTCTTCGGGACTAGCGTGTAGTCCAATTATGGCAAATTCGTGCATAGTATCTAAAATAATCATGTATTTTTCTCATTGAAATAATTATTTAGTAATTTATAATTTTGCAACAACAAAAAAACCCATCAAAATTGCAGCTCATATTGCTTTTAACGATTGAATACTAGTATTTATTAATATATATTAATTCGACCTGAATGCGCATACCTAAAACATCAGAGTGAAATTTGACCGCATAAGGTGGTCGCTGGAATAAATCTAAAGGGTCGTCATATTGGTATACATCTACTTTATTAACATACTTCTTCCTGAAATAAAAATAAAGAACGTTTTATATGTGTATTCATTACCGATAAAATGATTTATATGCACTTATTCAAGCTTCTTCCAAGATTGAGAGGGGGTCTTGTAAAGTAAACGTAGTGGGAGAAAAAAAAAGAAAGAAGGGAAAAAAGGGGTGAGTAGCGAGCAGGGAGAGATGGTAAGATATGAATGTGAAGGAGAATAGTCCTCTTCAAACCGACATATTTGCTAAAACTTTGGGAAAAAAAAATCATTTAATCGTTAGAAGTATGACTTGAATTGGTATTCAAATTTTTATTTGAAGAATATTGATATAAAAAGATCAAATACCAGTATTTTATCAGAAGTCAAGTTCGAATTTTCAAATTCAGAGGTCACAATTTTGTTTTAAAAATTGCCATTGGTCATCATACACTAGCAAACTAAACCAGTTCATTATATGTAGAAAATATCGAGAAAATACTGTTGTTTTCATAAAAATCTTCTAAACCTCTTCAGACTTGCCTCGGGTTTGTTCAGATCTATACAGACGGTTTATAAATGTCTACACATCCCTGATTAGTCTGTAACAAATAAGAATGTCATGCCCACCTTATGATGCAGTTTATTTCAGTAAATAGTCCGGGTCGTTACGTACCTGTATAGGAAGGCATACTGTTCCTTGCTGGTTGACCTACCAAGGCGTGCGCTGACCACTAAACTGAACGGCTCATCCGACCTCCTAAAACAGATAGTGATACTTGGGATGAAATCAATGCCTTCAAAGGTTCAGTTCCCATCAAAAGGAGGAAGATGCAAGTTAAAATAGGACTGATTTTGATTACTCTCATTGTAATGTACATTTGTTTGTTGAAGTCTCTTGAATTTTTTTTCCACTAAAATAGGCGTCACCACTTGTCGGTGGATGGATTCATTTAGCCCTATATTCGGCACTCGCAGTCTTTGAGCTTTGAGGAATCTTTATTGTGGCAACACCAACTGCAACAATTAATAAGGTCTCCTCCGAAGGTGAATGTATGAGCCTATGGTAGTCTTACAGTATACAGTACTTGCTGTAAAACCACCATTTCTCTCACCCTGCAATATCTATACATCTATACAGTTTGCGATAATGTACAGAATATTAAATCCATTGACCTATTATAATGGAATGTGAATTAAATTTGTCTTTGATGTGGTGGGTTTTAAATTTTGTTGCTGTTTTCAAATTTTGTATATTTGATGTTTTGCAGATGAAAATTACACTACAAAAAAATGAATTACTATATTTCGAAATAAGCCACACTGGAGTAAAGGGTAACAGACATTTTATGTCAGGAAATCACGCAATCGATGTTGTGGTTGCATGGCTCAGTAAAAGAGAAAAGAGGCAGATTTACACGAGATGATAAAAGTAAAACAGAGGTTAAAAAAATCGTAAATATTTTTCATTGCGACTGTATGTAATGCATGTAGCTAAATATGAAAATATTCTCTGGAATTAATCTTCAGTTCCTTTTGAAACCATACTGAGTTTGGTAATATATCATTTACAAAATGAATTTGAGTAACTTGAAAGTTCAAAGATAAAAATTTCAATCCGTTTTGATGAATCAACAAAATGATTGAATGTACATTTATTGGCCGATATTGAATACGAATAAACTGTCCTTCAAATAGATAAGGAGGAATTTGTTTCTGGAGTGTAAATATATAAACTTGAAACGCTTTGACCAAAGTCAACAAATTTTGTGAATACCTTCAATCTTACAGATAACTTACGTTTCGTTGTTTAGCTTCTCTACCAGTTTATAGATGTAGGTTTCAGACGAATCCCTAATCTCTTGAACCAAAACGATATCATATCGTGATAAAATCTTGAAAAGGAAAAGCACGATTTAACACAGGCCATAGATATATAAAGCTGCAATAAAACGTTATACAGTCTGATTACTATACATTCTATACAGAATTTTTAATTAAAAAAATCTCTCAAAGAGGACTGCAAGCTGCTTTGACATTTAAAGTTCAAAAATTTACCGATAGATGTCTTCGACTCTCGCTCACATTTCCCAGTAAAAGAAATATGCTGATATTAATAAATGTTACTTGTATTTATATATTTAAACCATGATTTTATAAAAATGTCTATACCTTAACAAGTTCCTTGGCTACCTCCGGCTTTTCAAACTTGGTCTCTCCAAAAATTTGGATATTGAAAGCTCCTATTCTAATGGGATCTTGATCCTTAAAACTGTTCAGTTCCGAAATATCCCCCTGTACAGCCAGCAGCCCACAGCAAAACAGCAGAAAAGTGGCCTTCCTCATGCTTCTTGTGACCCTATAGACTGAATGTGTAATAGTCCACGTATATTTTATCAGTCACAACCGCTGACCCGTTAATAACCCGCGTGTTTACTTTCTATTGCTTATTCATTCTGTGTATTGAAAGCGGAACATATCACGGTTCATTGTATTTTTAAAAGATTTAAACGTTTAAATTCAGAGTCAATAGATGTACATATATTTATATTTTATAAATAGAATACACAATTTATTTTAACTTAGATACTCTCAGTAAAGCTTACAATTTATTACGACCCATTTCACTAATCATCAAATTACATAGAAATAATTAAGCAATTGTTTGTAAATACATAATAAAATACATCTATGTTAATCATGATATCAAATGTGTGCAAAACGGGAACACATCATATCAATAGTTTAAAGAGAAACATTTTTTTATTTCACTTTAGTTTTTATTAGCTTTTTGGTAAGATTGCTAAACTTGTACACAGGGAAAGGTGGCTTATACGAAATTCGTGTGATATTATTTTTATTTAAAAATTGTTCGAAAATCACCTAAAAATCATAATTATAATAATTATTATAATTATTTATGAATATTTTTTAAATATTCTTAATGCGAATATCATGTTTACGATATCTAAAAAAAAATTAGAACTCGTTTGTTTCTATATTTTTCTTTGCAAGATATTTGATATATGTGATATGCTTTTCATTTCATCTGAAATTTATGTCCACATGTTCTGTTTTTCGTTTGAATTTCTCATGCTAAGAATTCACATGGAATTCTTTTGAATTTATATGAAATTTATGCGAGCCACTTTTGCCATGCTTTAATGTTTTTTTTCTGATTTAGGACAAAATAACATTGATATCGAATTATTAATTTATAATACCATTGAAAATGCAAAGTTTACATATGGAGGAAAAGGGAGATAAATGTTAAAATAGATATTCTTAGAGACCTACTTTGACCTGTCATCGGTTTCACAAGAGTAAAGACTACACTGTAACGTGCGATTAATGATGCATAAATTTTTTCAAACATCAAACTAAACATGTAAAGTATATGATGAACAATCATTTGTCAAATGAAAGTAGAAGTCAAATATATATATCTAGGTACTAGACAGATATTTTAATAATAATATGTCATATTCACAAATATATGATTATTTTTAAAATTAATAAATGATCAATATTTCTACCTACTGTTATCTATGTATCCTGATTATTTTGTCATGTCCCCATCTTGTAGACCTGTCGGGGATCCCGGAATACATGAAATCCTCGCCATCAAACCGGAGGGCCCCCTTAATACTTCCTGCTTAATCCAACAAAGACCATAATACCTCGATGTTATTTATAAACTGACGTTTAAAAAGGGCCTTTACAAAGGCATTAACCAGATACTATAGTGTTTGTTACGGAAATAAGTGCGTATAGTCTTATTAGTCTTTTAGCAATATATAATGTAATGATGTGGAATCTGTCGACAAATATAAAGTTATTGTCGAACCAGATAAGTGATTTATTCAGACATACACGGAAGTAAAAGTTCATTTCATGTAAAACAAAGCAAACAAGTACTGTGAGCAATGAGTTTACTAAATCATACTTTAACATCCCACCTCCACCGCACTCCCGCCTCCAATATTGATTATTATGGCAAAGTCCATGTTTTGCTCCGGAAGACCCGAAATACTAGTAAGTGTCAATCAAAAAGTAAAATCGGAGGTGCACAATAGCATTATGTAATAAAGAATCTGTGAAAGTATCTTTAAATCTTATACAGTGGTACAGGGGGGTTGCAGATAAGAGATGGGCACTCTTCAATACTCTATACTATAGAAAGAATGGCATGCCCATGCATGTTTTGCTACAAGAAACCCAAAGTATGTGTCGGATCAAAAAATGTGCACAATGCCACTAAATGCCACAGCATTTATTAAAGATACTTTGTATGCCTCATTAAATTTCATTCAGTGGTTCTGGTGTTAGATCGGGGCACTATTGATTATATAGTGAAAATACATTTATTCAGTTCTTCGAAAATCCTCTTCTCTGCTCCTGGGTATTAACTAAACTAAGTACATAGTTATGATGAGTAAGAGTGCCTCTTCCAAAATTGTGAATTTCATGGCCCCAGGGTCAGGGGATCTGGTGTAAGGGAGGGGCTCTATTGAATATAGTGAAAATGCATTAATTCTTTGAAAGTCTTTTCCATTGCTCTTGGGTATTAAATAAACTAACTATGTACATAGTTATGATGAGCAAGAGTGCCTCTTCCAAAATTGTGAATTTTATGGCCCCAGGGTCAGGGGTTCTGGTGTTAGGAAGGGGCTCTATTGATTACTAGTATATAGTAAAAATGCATTAATTCTTTGAAAATTCTCTTCTCTGCTCCTGGGTATTAAGTAGACTAACTTAGTATAAAGTTATAATGCCTCAGCCAAATTTATGAATTTCATGGCCTCTGTGTCAGGGGTTTTGCAATTTGGTGTAAGGGGAGGGGGCCTCTTTTGATTATTGAGCGAAAATACATTGATTCTTTGAAAATGTTTTCCATTGCTCCTGGGTGTTATGCTAATGATCCAGGTATATATATATATTTATGATGAAGAAAGGTGCATTATGAAATTCATGGCCCCAGGGTCAGGTGTTCTAGTGCTAGGGCGGAGCTATATAGATTTTATAGTGAAAAATGCATTATTTCTTTGAAAATCTTCTTCTCTGCTCCTGGGTATTAAATAAACTAAGTGCATGGTTATGCTAAATAAGGCTGCTTCTTCCAAAATTGTGAATTTTATGGCCCCAGGGTCAATGGTTCTGGTGTTAGGGCGGGGCTCTATTGATTATATAGTGAAAATGCATTAATTCTTCGAAAATTCTCTTCTCTGCTCCTGGGTATTAAATAAATTAACTATGTACATAGTTATAATGAGCAAGAGTGCCTCTTCCAAAATTGTGAATTTTATGGCCCCAGGGTCAGGGGTTCTGGTGTTAGGGCGGGACTATATATTGATTATATAGTGAAAATGCATTAATTCTTTCATAATCTTCTTCTCTGCTCCTGGGTATTAAGTAAACTAACTTAGTATAAAGATATAATGCCTCAACCAAATTTGTGAATTTCATGGCCCCTTTGTCAGGGGTTTTGCCATTTGGTGTAAGGGGAGGGAGCTCTTTTGATTATATAGTGAAAATACATTAATTCTTTGAAAATCTTTTCCATTGCTCCTGGGTGTTATGCTAATGATCCAGGTATATATATTTATGATGAAGAAAGGTGCATCTAGCAAAATGGTTAATTTCATGCCCCCTGGGTCAGAGGTATCGGAGGGGGGAGGGTTACATAGTCTGAAAATAAATATTCTTACTCTGTGTTTGTATCTTTATTGTACCCCACCTTGAAAAGTGGGAGGGTATAGATAGTGATCGGGATGTTCGTCCGTCTTTTAGTCTGTCCGTCTGTCACGCTTTGAGGTACATGTGCACATCTCGTATGTGCATCTCCTCCTATACCTCTGAATGAAATGTAATGAGACTTTCAGAGAATCTTTAGTAAATAATGTCGTTGTGCACATTCTAATTTTCTTTTTGATGCGACACATATTTTGGGCTCCCCTTCACAAAACATGGACACTGCAATTTTTTAATACAATAATGTAGGATGTGTATTTCTTATCCGCAACTTTTCCTAAACCAATGAATGAAAGTTAATGAGGTTTTCACAGAATCTTTATTATATGCCATTGTGACCTCCTATATGTATTTTACTTTTTGATCTGATTCCAAGACCAACTCTGTCATTGTAAACATATGGGAGGTGGGGAGTATCATTTAGTGAAATTTTCAGGCAACAGTTAAAATCAAGAGGTATTTCTGCAAAATAAAGAATCAAAAAAAATATATTTCATCATTTATTCAAAAGTTTATAGTAATGAAATATAAAATGTCAATATAAACGAAAACAACAAAATAATAAAAACATAATCGAAATTCAAATGAACTACTAGTACATGTATTATGCATACTCTCACTATAAAGTCAATCTCACTTGTTCATAATGCCCATTGTTAAAAAAAATATATGTATATATCTTTGAAAAACATAATGAAAATGGTAAAACTGTTGAGATAGAAGTACCGATGTACCTTTCGTTGCGACGTAATCAAAACTAAGTCCTTTGTTTTCATTCATGAGGATGAAAAACTCTCGTTTCCGCATGCAGTAATTTGTGGGTACCTGCCCCGCTGGATTTCACTTAATGATTGTCCTTTAAAAAAAAAAAAAAGATTAAACAACGGCAGATTTTTTCAGGTTTTCGTCAGAGTCTGTTATTTTCGCGGAATTTGTGGGACTTCTGAGATGACGCCAAATCAAGCTGAAAACTTTAGCACCAAGACACAACAGGGCAATAACAATCATGACGATCGTCATAATGGAATTTCTGGAACCAGCTTTGTAGTTCTTAGATAAACTGGCTCCAAGTGCAAGAGGGACTACAACCCAAGGTGTTACGGTGTAACGGGTGTACCGATCTAGGAAGGCAATGTCTACAACGGTGTAGGCCAAGACTTCAACCACCAAGATGGACAGTGCAACAGTGCCTGCGTCATCAATATCCACTCCGGGGTTTCCTTTGTAGATCATTACCATCGCCATGTTCAGAAGAGTGGCAATGGTTGTCCAGGCCGCGTAGACACTAAGTCCGTTCTGAACCATGATGCGGATGCACCAGATGTCGAAATTTCTACCATCTTTTCTTAAAAAATCGACGTGTTTATCAAGATGTCGATAGGAAATGAACAAACACACATACAAAGTGAAAGCTATGAAAAACAGGACAGCGAATGAAAGGATGATTTCTTCTCTGTCAAATAGAAGAATCCAGGACAGGTTGAGACACATGTTGATGATGAAAGTGACGAAAAATGTCCAGGGCAGGAGGATCGGGTTGCAGTAGAGAGGGCCATTATCTGTTTTCCGAAACAAATTGACAATGGTGTAAACAATCCACACTGCCTCCCAAATATAGATCACACCCCAGATACTGAACATCCATCCGGCCGGGGTTATGTTTATCTTGTACTTATCCGAAATAGTCCCTGTGCTGCTCTTAAATATTCCTGTAAAAGGAGAGCAAAAATTTTTAAAGATTTTTTTTTTTTTTTTTTTTTTTACACATTTTGATTCATAATATGGTTTTTCAATTACCTGAGGGATCGAAAGAAATGTATGTAAACCTAAGTATATACCTAGTTTTTGTCCGGTTTCTCCTGACAGGGCGTTGAATATGGTGGCCACTGCATACACGACCGGATTGATGACAGTTAGGACTATAAGAGGTATGTTGTGAGCCATGCTGTACTGTAAAATAACAAAAAGGCCCTTTAGATTATAACATCCATCAAGTCGCAAAAAATTATAATTTTAAGGCGTTCAATGCAATAGATATATTAAAAAATTAAGGATATTAAGGAATCTTAAAACAGGAACAATTAAATTCAGTACAGTTATTGTATTTAACTTACGTGATTTATCGTTATTTCCACTTTCTACTATGATGTCCTGTCCGTTAAATCGTCAATGTTGTAATGAAGTGCGTACACATGGGCAAACGCATGTTTATATAAACTTGAGGGTTACACAACCATAAGTTGTTGTACTGTTATGGTATGGTAACCCGTACGCGATAAAAGCATGTAAAATTTGTCCTCTCTTCCGTTTATTTCAGTAATTATGACGTCAATATATTTTAATATTAAGATATTTAAAAGTTTTTTGTAACTCTGTATAGGGATATTTAACTTAAGAATACAATATGAGAACATAAAAAGGGAGTACTGGCATTTTTATGTATTTTATACCCGTATATTTACCTATATTTTATTAAACCACATGTTTCACCGCGTGATCGATTATAGAGGCGACACCAACTGACCGCGGCGATTTTTTTCCTTTCAAAATCGATCATCTGTAAAAGAATGTGTCAGTGGGAAAAAATGATGAATAAAGGAAAAATATCCCCAGGAAAGGTTGAATGTTTACTTCATGCACCAAAACACAGCAATAAATGATTGCTAACTGTACATTGTGTTAAAACTGAGATGTACATCAAAGACATATTCAGAAGATTAGATTATAATGTATTTTTCATCCAAATCAACGTAAACTAAATCCCAAGTGATTTTTTTTCTTCCGGTAATTGAAATATACACTTGTATATTTATTTTGTTAACCTAAAAGTTTTGAGAAAAAAATGTGAAATGAAAGAAATTACAGGTAATTTGTTTAAGAGAACATGGAGAATGCAATGCATAAATTTCGAAGAGTCTTTGTATATTAAAATATACCAAATTTTTAAATACTAGTAAATAATAGTATTCATTTGTTTCTGGAAATAAATTTATTGGTATTTAAATGAATCACAGATGAAAAAAGGTGTAAATTAATCAAGTACACATTCACAAAAAGTTTTAAAATCATGTACTGATCAATACACCCTCCTTCCAATAAAATTTATGATTAAAATCTTAAAATTCTCTAAACATAAATACATAATTTTATTTTATTTGTGTATTACTAAAGTAAAAACATTTACAAACCAGGACACAGATACTTATAGTATTCATGACGTATTTATTTAAGGACACGTGTACCCAAAGCACTGCCCTTCATACTTACAGACTGAATTAAGGCATGGATGTCAGTATACACAAAACGCTTTCATAACAGAAATAGATGAATTATTGTTCAAAGTGAATTGTAGGGAGGATTGTCCAACATTTTATGTTCAGACCAATTTTTAGGACTCGGTTTATTTCGGCATATGTCTTTATAAAGACTTCTCTTTGATAACCAGTCTCACATCATTGGTTCATTGAGCCATGATATCTTTGTGACGAGATAAACTGGAGATCGTTTCTATCAAATTCTATGCCAGTTAACAGCATCACTGTTTCTTTAACAATTACTTTGCCATGTAATAATTGTTTTCTTACTTGTTATTGCAACTTTTAATTTTTTGAAATAAGACATACGAATCAACGCGGGCAATTCACCCAGACTTTGGAATGTAACAATCATAGGATTTACATTGAATGAGAAGAAACAGTAAAAAATGATCATGGTCTTTAAAAATCTCAATGTTACTGGATAGCTTTACAGTTGACAAATTTTAAATTCCCTCATATCATTTTTTTTTTCTCGGAGGAATACTTTAAGGTGTGTCCAAAAGTGCATACAAACTCGAAGATGAATTCACAATAAATAATAATGAGGACATTCGTGGTATGCGTAAACTGCTTGAGGAAATAAGGCACTGTTATAGTATGTGCAGGAAATCAACATATTATACCAGTTTGTAAAAGGTCAAGAATGAGACTAGCGTCAGCAAGATAGCTATAGGATATGACATGCACTACAAAGTGTATGGAACTGTAATAAAAAACTGAACTGAATTGACCATAGCTCTAAAGTTTAACAAAACGAAAAAAAGACTATAAAAAAAGATACCGGTATAACCCTTTCTGGGTGGCACAGAAATAAGGAATAGAATGTTTGTAATGATAGTGAACACTGCTGTAAGCTCTGCCTGAGCTCTCTTAATAATGACCCCGCCTCCTATTTGATTATATTGTTAGAATACGTTTTCCTAAATTAGCTTTGTTAGACTCGAAATAAGTGTCAGATCAAAAAGTAAAAAAGGAGGTGCACAATGGCATTATGTAATAAAGAATCTGTGAATGTATCATTAAAATTTATTCAGTGGTATAGGAGGAGTTGCGGATTAGAGATGGTCACACAGAAAGAATGACAGTATTCAGCCATGCATGGGAAACCCAAACTATGACTCCAATCAGAAAGTAAAATAGAAAGTGTACAATGGCACTATGTAACAAGGAATCTGTGAAAGTCTCATCAAATTTCATTCACTGGTATAAGATGAGTTGCGGATAAGAGATGGGTACACCAAAGCGTAACAAACGGACAGACAGACGTACATCCCGATCTATATATATCTGTGTCTGTTTTACTCAGATTATATATCTTTTTTCTGACCTTGTTTTATTAAATTCAAAGAAATGTGCCGAATTAAAATTTCGCTCTTGTTAAAAAACGAAGACAGCTCCCGTCCTCTCCCCGATACTATGTTCAAGAAATATGAGTTTAGAATTAAGAGTCGGTCCAAAATTTGTAAGATACATACATGAATTGTATGCGCACTTAATTAAAATATATTTATATGAGGGTTTTTGTAAAGGATCAAATCGATATTTTTTTTTTGGTGAAATTCAATAACCTTGCGAACACAATTCGTATACAAACGCATCTGAGCTTTCAGCGTACAGAGAATGAACAGACCTGTATGAACTTCGGAAGAGTTCACATTTCGGCCAATGGTTCACTGAAAATGCCTTTCATAAAATAACCCACAAGATTTAAGTCAATATTTAATTTGTTTTAAACCAACTGTATTGTATACTTTTTGGACACTTTAAATTCGTTTTTATTACTCAAATAAGTATGGACATGTAGGCTTCTTCAGTTATCAAATAAATGCCTTGCGTTCACCTTGACTACCGTATATGCAAAAATGCAACAGTCTGGCTTATATCATTCAGAATTGAAACAATTAAAAAACGCTCTCAATATCTGTTTTCTTTTTTATCTGGATACATGAACAAAGATATTATTTTTTAAAAGCATTTTATTCTTCCAAAATATGATAACATAAACGTATATAAAAATATATATATACATAAAAATAAAATCATTATGCACCTCCTCTTATGGACAACAGCTACCATTAAGTATCTCCTTGTGTCATAACAAAGATTGTCTTTAAAAAAATGTTAAATACAAGATTTTAAATTAAAGGATGGATGTTCGCATAATTTTCGAAATGGAAGGACAAACGCTGACTAAAAATGAGCAAAATGGCATCGACTACTATACATTTGTACTAAATTATCGGTAAACCGACCACAATAATTCACTTCGTTGTCCGTCGGAAATACCAAGGCTACAATACCATCGCATGAAAAATCTGTAGAATTTCAGTTTATACAACATTTGATTTCTTTTTCTTCAAGTCGTCATATGACTCTGTTATTAACCCCGATTTAGTGGTACTTCTGAGTTCGCGCCAAAACAAAGTAAAGATTTTGGCGACAAGACATACCACAGCCAGTGAAATCATGACAATCGTCAAAATGGAATTTCTGGAACCAGCTTTGTAGTTTTTGGCTAAACTGGCTCCAAGTGCAATGGGGACCACAAACCAAGGTGTAACAGTATACCGTGTATAGCGATCTAGAAAGACAATGTCTACAAATGTGTATCCCAAAAGTTCAACCGCCAAGATAGCGAGGGCAACAGTGCTTGCATCTTCATTAGCAATACGTGGATTTCCTTCATAGATCATCACTATCGCCATGTTAAGGAGGGTGGCAATGGTGGTCCAAGTGGCATAAACTGCGAGTCCATTCTGAACCATGATGCGGATGCACCAAATGTCTACCTTTCTGCCAACTTTCCTCAGAAAGTCAATGTTTTTGTCAAGATGTTTGTAAGATATGAACATACACACGTATAAAGTAAACGCAATGAAAAACAAGACTGGAAATGCGATGATCATTTGCTCTCTGTCAAATAAGAATATCCAGGCTAGATTTAGACTCATGTTGATGATGAAAAAGAAGAAAAATGTCCACGGTAGCAGTGTGGGGTTGATGTATAGAGGGCCATTTTCTGTTTTCCGGAACAAGTTGACAATGGTGTAAACAATCCACACAGCCTCCCAAATGTAAATCACCCCCCAGATACTGAACATCCATCCGGCTGGGGTTATCTCCACGTAGTACTTATCCGAAATGTTTCCCGTCTCGCTATTGAATATTCCTATAAAAAATTAAAATATTTATTAACCCATTAGGCAAATATTACATGAAATAAAGCATAACTAATATTATAAAATCTTATATAGATTCTTAAACATTGCAAAAAATGCTTTTCGAAGTTCAACGCTCATTGGGTATGCATTAAGACCGCGGAACATTAACTGGCAAAATTGGAAATATATACAGCTTACGTCATTTCTATCTGTTACAATCAAAACGTTCAGTGATAGAAAATGAAATGGGCGGGTACAATCGACGCGGACGTGGGGTAAACATCGGATAGAAATTGCAGATCGAAATTCATTTTCAATCCACCTTAGCTGTTTTCAAAGCAAATAGTGAATGTATGATCCAAAAATCAACTAATTTCAACTCCCAAATACATATTGTTTGAAGTTCACATTAATATGAGTTTATAATTTTAAGAACACGAAAGATCATAGAAGACAAAGATTATTTTTCAGGAGATATTTGATTGTAGGAGGGGGGGGGTAAAAATTGTCGAGTCAGGTCAAGGCTTAACATGACAATATATTTTATTTCTAGGATTATAAAAGTGCATGAGTTTTATACTTATTCTCTCTGAAAACTGTTGGACAACTTTATTTAAAAATCGTTCAACCCCCCCCCCCCCCCCCCAAACACACAAACACAAAGATATACATACATTTACCAAACAAAAATGAAATATTTGTCCATTAAATATTAATTTATTTAAAACACTGGACAAAATTGAAATTATTTGTTTTCTGGGTCAATCAGTAATAATGTGCCTTCTAGCGTAGCTAAGGTGGATTGAAAATGAATTTCGATCTGCAATTTTAATCCGATGTTTTCCCCACGTCCGCGACGAATTGTACCCGCCCATTTCATTGTCTATCACTGAATGTTTTGATTGTAACAGATAGAAATGACCTAAGCTGTATATTTCCAATTTTGCCAGTTAATGTTCCGCGGTCTTAATATATGCAGGTTATAGTATTAGTGTAGTAAATATATATTTGATAAAAAGATTTTTTACAACTTTTAACTTACCAAGTTTGACTCCGGTGCTTCCCGCGAAGGCGTTGAATATTGTTGCCACTCCATAAACGATTGCATTAATGAGAATAAGGAATAATAAAGGCACGTTGTGAGCCATTTCAGACTGAAAAGAAAACAAAATAATGAATTTTCCCCCAACTTTTTGCCTGGTAAAACATTTTTTTTTTTCGATCTTTTTTCTGTTCCCTGGAAATCTTTACAGTAAAAAAAAAAACGTCACAATAAATTGAACCATTAATTCTGCAGGAATTGTCCTAATCTATCCTTGTTTTGTAAAAGTTTTCTTCGGTATTTTAAATCTGTTAAATAAACCAAAAAAATTCTCTACAAGGGTTTTTAATTTTTATGATCTTATACTTACATAAGTTTAAGTAATCCTTATTATACTGATGAGAAGTGAATGTCCTAATATAAAGTCGTCGTGCAGTACTGATATATCGTTTATCAAGGTTTCCTGCATATTTTATATCAGACAGTTACACAACTCTTATGACGGAATAAGGGTACGGTAACTTGCTCGTGATAAAAGTAAACATCGTCCCGAAAAGTTATGTGTCATTTTAATCTTGTAAAATCGTTACTTAAAATAAAATAAAATAATTAAAAAAATTAGAGCTTGTTTTTATTTTCCCAATTCGCACTCCAAATAAATTAAGGGCTTTGGCTTTAAAAAATGTAGAATTTCTTCATTGTTTGATGTTCTAAATAAATGTTTTTAATATTCACCTGTTGTCTTTTAAGATGCACATGTCGCACCTCGTGGTAAAAGTTAAAGCGACACGAGTCACTGATTCTAGAAGATCAATATTTTGAAATTATAGGTTGTCGGAGGTTTTATGTCTTTTCAAACCTAGTCATAAAAACTTCTTTGGCGTGAACTTATTTTCATGTACTTGTATATATATTGCCATATATTCAAAATTCTGCGAGGAGAAAATATCAATTAGATGTACAGTTTCTTTACAATTTAGACCACATATATGTATATGAGGTATACTTTGAAATTCAAATTAAAAGAATCAAAACGTACAGCTTAATCTGACATACGTGTAGCAGAAAGCATGCAGCACGATGCATCCCCACCAACGTACAAAAACTAAAAACAGTATTATATATTTGCAAGAATTTTAGAGTTTCGACACTTCATAAATTCATTTATTTTTACAATGTTATTTTTTTGCCAGAGGAAATTAATATTTTATTACTGTATGTTCAAAGCATTTTACGACCAAGTTGTGTAATTCATCGACAACACGAGGACATGTACACCTAAAACTGAGCAATATTAAAATGTAAAAGTTTATGAAGTACATGTTTAAGTTTTTCGTGGGATATTGACAAACAGACGCCAGGTATGATGATAACACAGGCACCTTCGAATAAACACCCCGCCCCAACTTCTAATAATTTTTATGAGACACCATCTTGCAAATGGAGGCCTGACCAGTTTGATATCGGGGTAGGGGCCCACAAGCACATAAAAAATATTAAATCTTATGCATATTTTGACACAAAGGGGGGATTGGGTGGGTATCCCCTCTTAATCCGCCAGTGGATTGGTCCTAGACGGTACATAAAATACTACATTTAGTACTTTTGTCTCCCTCTTTAACTACAAGTGTGTAAGGGGGTGTTAACTTGGTTTTTTTTTGTGAAAAGACTTTCCTTTGGGAACCAACATATTTGACCTCTTGGCCTTGACATTGGAATCAATTCTGCAAATACTACGGCCTTAGCTTCCAACTTCACAAAAACTTTCATTATGACAAGGCTTTTCCCAAAGATATAAATATTTTTTTTTACTTTTTGACCTTGACCTTTGACTTT
Organism: Saccostrea cuccullata; assembly: GCF_032062105.1. Taxonomy (NCBI): domain Eukaryota; kingdom Metazoa; phylum Mollusca; class Bivalvia; order Ostreida; family Ostreidae; genus Saccostrea; species Saccostrea cuccullata. The sequence goes on from NW_026936540.1 coordinate 20,375, forward strand.
GCCCCAGTTTTCAACATGGAAATATTTTCAACGTTAGTGCTAGGGGTTTATATTTTGACCTTGACCTTGGAGTTTCGCACTTAAAAACCTCCTTGGTTATAACTTTTGGTTGAATGATTGCATATTTTTAAACGCCCCTCTTGAGAATTTTTCACTCATATGGAGATGCCACCACTTGCCGGTGGAGAGCTGCAAATTTTGTCCTATACTCGGCACTCAGAGCCATTGAGCAGGGAAGGATCTTTTTCATGCCTGCACCTACTGCTACAATGAAAATTAGAAACAGAGTCGGCAAAAATAACTTTTATTGCGGCTTTATACAATCATGTACAAGTACCATGAATTCTTGAGCAAAAGTTCATTATAAAGTTAACACATTAAAAAAAATACATGTATATAGGTGAGGCTCATCCACTCACAATTCTGTATTGGATTTCATTAAGTATTTATTAAATGTTTAAAAATTAATGTTTAAATACAATATATATAAATACAATGGTATACAACAAACTCACTGACTCAAAAGTAAAACAAAAAATGGTTAGCTCATTAAACAGTTACTATGTCAAAAAATTATAAAAGGATTGCAATTCCCAGAGTTTCCACTTTGTAAAGAAGAACAGTCAATTGTATAAAACACCTCAAGTTTATTTAGGTACAGTCAAAATACTTTTTTAAAGATTTACATATACCCAATAAACTATAGGAATAGGTATCTTCAAATATAGTATGTAATATATATTGATTATTTCAGAAATTTTAAGTGACAAAGTAATTGATGATATTGTAGTCCCTGTATCACAACATGCATTTTGCAATAATTAGCTCAAAATAAACCTTATATATGTACCCAAAATATTGTACATCCCTCCTGAAATCCCTACTAAAATAACATCTTGAATTACATCTTCACCCAAAACAATGTCCCATATAAAATTCTGGAATGTTTAGAAGACACAAAAAATCATTAACCATCACAGTTTGTGGAGTATTTTTTATATTAGATCCCAAATTATCCATCAGCCAGTTAAACCTGTAATCTTTAATGTCCAGGCATCCAGATTAGGCATTTCATTTATAGGAATGACTGGGAACTGGATCTCCATTCCACCACCAGAGTGCGCTTTCCATGTAAAGTTACCCTGGTAACCAAGCATGCTCACTGTTGTACTAGGGGAAGTAACTGGTGCACCTAAAACCAGTGAGTTTGTTTTTGGCCAGTCTAGCATGATGGCATATACAAATACTTTGCCATTGAGGTATTTAGCTGTGTACCTGTGCGAATTAAAAATATTCTTCCATCACGATAATTTATTGGTTGTAGCAATTGTTTAAGAAACACTGATTTATGTCACATCAAAGGATCTAATTTCAATATCTTGCATACTTAGCTGATTTTCTTCACAGAGATCTTAATTATAGCTGTGAAAAATAATTGTTCATAACTACCGCCATCCCTTTTCCAAGAAAGAAAACATAGGTAATCAGAGATTACAGAGCTCACCTCAACGAATGTTGTCTTTAAGTAAGGCAAAGTCACACAATTAACCAACAAAAAGTATACATTCCAAAAATGAAAATATTTTTAAAAGCAATTTTGATCTGATACTTTGAAATAGACCTACATAAAAAATTTAAACTACTTCTTCTTCATGAAAATGTAATGAAAATCCAGCATCTGAAGCAAATTTGAGAGTTTTCATCCCTTGATGTGTCATTTGTGCAAGTTTGGTTTATACAATGTTATATAAGCCTTATAGTTTTTGGTAATAGACCTGCAACCAAACTTTTACCTTGTCTATTATCTGAAAAATGTATGTCCAATTCAGCATAGCAAGTCCATTAGTGTGCATCCTTAGATGTATCATCCATGCAAGTTTGCTCATTATAGGGCTCATAGTTTATTGGAAATGAAAACTAACATTTTCACTCATAGGTCAGATTCAGCATATAAGCAAGCCTGGAAGTATGCATCCTTAGATGTATCATCTATGCAAGATTGGTCATTAAAGAACTCATAGTTCCTTGGAACTGAAACCTGCACCAAAAACTTCTAACTATTCACTCGGAAAATGTAGGTCAGATTACAGCATCCGAAGCAAGCCCGGTGGTATGCATCCTTAGATGTATCATCCATGCAAGTTTGGTCAACATAGGGCTTATAGTTACTTGGAAATGAAACCTGCACCAAAAACTTTAACCTGTTCACTCCGGAAAATGTAGGTCAGATTCAGCATCCGAAGCAAGCCCAGTAGTATGCATCCTTAGATGTATCATCCATGCAAGTTTGGTCAACATAGGGCTTATAGTTACTTGGAAATGAAACCTACACCAAAAACTTTAACCTGTTCACTCAACCGGAAAATGTAGGTCAGATTCAGCATCCGAAGCAAGCCCAGTAGTATGCATCCTTAGATGTATCATCCATGCAAGTTTGGTCAACATACGGCTTATAATTACTTGGAAATGAAACCCACACCAAAAACTGCACCAAAAATGTTAACCTGCTCCAAAAACATTAACCTGGTAATTCCTGTGCTGAAATTGCAGCATCTGAAACTTTGTCTGGTACAATAAAACACACTAAAACCATCTTCCATGCATGTCTAATCAGTATAGGACACAGAAGTAATTAAAAAGAAAACTGCTCCAAAAAACTTAACCTTAACCTGGGACGCCGACGCCGACACCGACGCTGACGCCGAGGGTATCACATAAGCTCCCCCCAACTTCGTTGAGGTGAGCTAAAAAGAAAGAAAATTGTATAAACTTATAATAAAAAAAGGTTTCTCAAGAATTACCATAGATTCTCTGCGATGGTATCGTTCTGATGTGACCAGGGCTCTGATCCGTATATAGCCTCTCCGTTGATAGACAGCCAGGCCCCCATCTGTCTCAGTCTCTCCTCCTGGACTGGAGGAATTATACCATCCTTGGTGGGGCCAACGTTCAGCAGGAAATTTCCACCACAACTGTAATTCAATAACATTTGTTGTTTAATTCACAATAAATATGAATGAACAGTTAGATTACACTGACTTTGTAAGGACCAATGTTGAGCAGGGAATTTTCTTCCAAAATTTAATATAATAATATTTATTATATGAACCACAGTGAATATAACTTCTTTTCAGCAAATGCTCCCTGATGGCCAGTAAGAGTCCTGCTATCCGATGTCTCACCTTACAGTCCTGGCCAGGTAAGTCAGCAGCTGGTTTATAGATAAGTAATCATCAATCCTGGCTCTGCGTCGGAATCCCCAGGAATACCTGTCCATTTCCCTGGCTTCCTCCCATTTCCTCTTCTGCAGTTTACCTGATTAGTCAAAAGATTATGCTTAAATATTTTTTGACAATTAAAGAGCTAATTAGATAATCAGTATATGTGTACATCACCAACATCATTTACATGTACATGTATTATCTAGTTATACCCAGAGAGTAGCTTACCTGGATCATACTTGTCATCACAGTCAAAGAATCCCCCGTGTTTACACTGTGTGTTATTCCCCCATCTATCATTGACAACAACTTTATCCTTCACAGGACTGAAAGGAGAGAATAATAAAGATGTTTATTTCAAAACCTAGTTCTACACACTGAAAAACTTTCTGAAATTCCATAGCCAAGTCCAATGAGAAAGAAAAGAAAAGTTTTATTTACATGCAATATATATGATTATATGTTTTTGCTTTAAACAATCAAATCAAATCATCAGATCATGTCAGACTCCAGGCCATAAAACATAAAACAACTCACTTTTGTTCTATGTCCCACTCTTATAAAAGGAATAAACAATGTATAGTGAAAAATGGAGACTGAGATCAAAAAAGAGCTCAGCTAATTTTACAACCCTGGAGCCAGGTCTTTCAACCAAATAAAGGTCTAAGAACCTGCTACAACCTAAATAAACAATTTGCAGTCTGTTACCATGATCCTACTCTCTACTCACCTCTCATTATATAGCCAGGCCAGGAAGTTGGTAGCATTCCAGTACTGATCATCAGCTTCCCAGTTTCCATCGGACCAAACAATGTCCGGCTTGTACCGATTCACAATGTCATGTAATTCTGGCATCACTTTTGACTGGAATAAATGTTAATTAATTTACTCTAGCTGTTTTTCTTCCAGATATACTGTACGTGTACATAAATTGGCATATTCAAATTTTAGCGGAATTACTGGATATGAAGCCTGCTTTTTAAGTACACATACATTAGTTAAACTTCAATATCTTGAACACTGATATCTTGAATACCATGAATACCATGAAGTGAGTTGGAAAGCCCAAGCAACTATGTTTTCTTTTCATAAATTAATGTTTTTAACCTCAGTATCTTCGTATTCTCTCTTATCCCAAAGAATTTTCCGGGTTCAAGATGAAGTTTTGTAAAAATACTTAAACCAATACTTTAACTAGATGAGCGCCGAGCTAAAGCTCGACGCCATAAATATCCCAATTCAAAATTCTTTGATGAAGTTTGATTCACATACCTCAACAAAGGACTGAGTCCTGAATCCATTGGCTTTGTCCTTGAGATACAGAGGATGATACCATTCCAGCAGGCAGTAGTACAAACCAAAGTGTATGTCTGTCCTGTTCCTTATTGATCTCTCCAACTCACCTAAAATACCAGTATAAGATATAAATCCAAGACCACCATTGGAAATATCACTTTATAGAATGAATTTTAAGTTCACATTTAGATAGACTGTGTTTAATAACAAGTAATATTTAATATTATATTCAGTTCTAATCAATATGAAAATCTAACAACTGACTACATGTATTGTATGTCACTTGACTTTAATAGTAGAGCCCCGGTTTACTACCTCCACTTAATAAAGCTGATTAAAAAATAAATGCAGAATTAAAAGCCTTTTAGGTCTTAAATTGATGATTTTGATACATGAAAGGTATGAATGTCCTTACCAACAAGATCTCTATTTGGCCCAACATCCATAGAATTCCAGTTAAATGCTTGCTTTGATGGCCAGTTACAGAAACCCTCTGGTTGTTTGGTTATCAGCACAACGTATCTGGAAAAAAATTATTGTTTACTATTAATTTGATTTTTAGATGCATATTTTTTCACATGCATTATGAATATCAGAGACAAAGTTTCTTCTATGGTGATAAAAAAAGCTAGCACTTACTTGGCCCCAGAAGCTTTAAATATATCAGCCCACTGGTCAGGATTGTAAAATTCTGCAGTAAACATTGGCGCAAAATCTGCATAGGTAAAATCTGGTGGATAAAATTTGTTCATAAAATCAACCACCTCTGGTATCTTCTCAGTTTTCCATGCATACCAGAACCATTCTGTATAGATGCTGGGAACCGAATACACGCCCCAGGTTATTAGCAGGCCAATTTTTGAATCATCAAACCACGGGGGAAGGGGTCTCGATTCCAAAGACTCCCAATTTGGCTTATATTTTTGTCCAACAACCGCAGACAAGCAGATGAATACAAAAAACAATCGATTCATTACTGTTAAAATTCGAATCCTAAGAGGCAACTTCTGCTCCTACCCGCTTTATCCACTGAGACTGACCGCATCTACGGGTCCCGTGATGTTTATGTAATTGTGAAAGTTAAAAGTGAAAGTAATAGTCCAATTGACGTTTAGATAATTCAATCGTAGTTTATTCGCGCGCTGCCAAAAACGTCAATCTTCTATGCAGAGTATCAGTTGTCGTTCGTTCCTCTCTCAGACACCTCTGCAATTGGCTCACGTCAAGATTTTTGACATTATGTATAAAAAGTATTATTTGCAGGATTGTTTCGAATTAAATTAAATCGAGTAAAATTTCTCTCAAAAGTCATAATTTGTGAATATATTCTTCAGATACCTATATAATGTACATGCTTAATGTATATAAAAGCACTTTTACCTTTCATTTGACTTCGCAATCAATCAACAACTCAAGATCATGAATTTTGGAATAAATATTTTTCCTAAAATGAATTCCAATAGCTATATGTATATTGCACAACTAAGAAAACTTACCAACTGTGAGTTTACACATATTAAAAACAAGTAAACAGTTATCAATGTTTTAATTTATTTGTAGGAATGAGCATAAAAATTGTAAAGTCAAAGTGAAAAAAGGTTATAAAATCCCTGAGACATCTTATTGTAATAATGCCATGAAATTGCATAGGACTACAAAAGCACTTAATAGATGATTTTTTTTCATTATGACAGGTTAATCTAATTTTGTATATCTGAGGAAAACATGTCAAATTGACCATAGAATATCTGATGGGATTTCTAGTTAATGTGGAGTATACATGAAAAAAATAAAGAGGCTATTTGTTTCCTTCGTTCCCTCCGGGTAGCTGCAGATCTGTAGCTCTCCAAAAAAAATATTGATAGACCTGAGAGCTACAGTGCCACCCATTGAAAAAACTGTATATTTATTGCGCACACAAAAAAGTGTGCTCAGTTCTCGATTTATTTCTCCAAGTTTTTAAAACTGTAATCTCAAAATATTATTAACCGTGTGTTCCTAACATATTCTTTCGCTGTTTCCACAACCAAACATTCCTCATAATTGTTGTTAATAGTCCTCCTGAGCCTGATATTATAATCATCGAACATTTCGCTTATTTATACTGCCATTTTGGTTTCAAAGATAATTCGGTTCAATGTGCTTCGTTCGGATGTCAACTACGAGAGTACTTGATAGAAGATAAAGGAATTTTTTTTTGAAATCTTTCCTTATTTGCAATTGAGGTAAGAATTTGGAAGAATTAATCAAGAACCGAGTGCACTTTTTTGTGTGCAATAAATATAGTTTTTTCAATGGGTGGCACTGTAGCTCTCCGGTCTATCAATAATTTTTTTTCGGAGAGCTACAGATCTGCAGCTAATTTCTGGGTAAATAAAAAAAAATTAATCTTTCACTGTGAAAATTCAATTTTTCATAACCTCATAAAAGTGTGAGACACTGATTAAAGCTGATAAAATTAAAATATATACCTTCCTCCCAAACTTTTTGGCATGGGATATAAAAATTAACATTTTAATACTCTATAAGCAAATGTAGGGTATATTTTCTTGCATCTATTATATGTTACAATAATTGCTTGGTTTCTTTCCCAGCTTGCACCTATTTTATGCTACAATGATTATTTGGTTTCTTATCCAACAATGTAAACTTGAAGGCAGTTTAATTAACATGCATCTGCCTTACTTGAAACAAAATACATTTAAAAAAAGCTGCATATATCATATGTTCTGCTGCCTGATATTACAAACTGTAAACTTATAACCAATACTAATGGGATCTCTTTGACCTCTTTCTTATTACTACCACATTGTAGATCTTCGTCTTTTGATGATTCTTTGTTCCGGTTTAAAGTCAAGCGAGTCTTGACTTCTCTTTCTGGATTTCAATGTCACTTCATCAGTGGAAGGAGTTTTAAAATTGAAGGTTATGTCTGCGTCCACTTTTTGGGATAAGCTTTTTTGTAAAGGGCTTTTGTCTGTGGAACACTCTGATAAAACACTTGAGTTTGACTTTTCCAAGGGAGATAAATCTTCAAGAACATTTTTGGTGTAAACAAGAATGTATCCTTGGCTCATTAATACTTCCTCCTTGGAACAAAGTTTTACCCTGGAATCATTGCAATTGATCCATGAATCTGTAACAGAAATACAATATATACTATAACACAAGGTATCAAAATATTTGTACAATTTTCTTTGCCCTTTCTAAAAATGCTTTGCCGAGTACCGCATGATCAGAACTTATAAAAAGTTTTAAAAACTTCAATGTTTGAAGTAAAAGATAAGTTGGTGCAGTACAACATTTACATTTTGAACCAAATTCAGAACAGTTTTTTTTCATCATGTGGACAAACGGGGAAAATTTTGCTTCCATTTCATTTTCACCCCCTTTCAAACTTTTTATTAATTGGCAAATTCAAAATGAGTCAAATTTCACAGAGACAATTTTCTTTCACTGAGTTTGGGAAAATTTAAAATTGGGATGAAATTATTTGCAAGTGAAAAGGAGCAAAATGACAAGGAGCAAAGGTAACTCTGTATACAGTGGATCTTCAGATATCCGGATGCCAGATATCCGGATGCTTCAGTATCCGGACGATTTTTCATTGGAACATAATTTTTTAATGTTATTGTATCTTATTTAAATGCTTATTCAGATATCCTGACGCTTCACATATCCGGACAAAGTGATTAGGAATGAAAGCGTCCGGATAAATGAGGCTCCACTGTACATTAATAAGCTGAATTCCTGGAAACTTACTAGCTTCTGCATTCCAGCAGCAGGCCGTGTAGTGACCACTCCCAAACCCTCTGCCGTGGTGAATGATGACCCCCAGCAGATTATAGGTATAGCTCTCCTCCTTCTCCATATCTGACTTATCACAGAAAGGTTCAATATCTAGGACATCATCAAAGGCCACCTGTGTAGAGATTTTCTCCCTGTGGTTCCGGCCTGACCACCTGCATATAAATTATGGAGATGATGAACGGTAATCCAGCTCAAAGTCTATTGAAACAGTAAAAATCTGGAGCAGAGCAAACAAAGACTTCCAAAATTACCAAAGGTGGGATCATGTGTCATGGGGGAGGAAGTTTCCCCATCGACAGATCACACCCTTAAGCTCCTTTTCATGAATGGCCAATGGGTAAACATGGTGCTTCCTCTTTGGCTGACATTGTTTGTGGGAGATGGATGTTCATAGATATGACTCCCCTTACTCATAAATTCACATCTCAAAATAGCATTACCAGGTACATTAAAACTTTGCACATAAAATTTTAGCCCAAAGATTTATCTCCATGAAACAGTAAATTTTAGTTGCCCACAAACATTGATTAAAATATTTACATATTATTTCTTTTTAAATAAAGTTGAAACTTGCACTGTAGAGTTTTTATAAAGATTAATTTCTGTAATTGATTCTTTTAGAAATTACCCTAAGTTACTTGTTCTTGTGCAGTATTTACATACCCTTTGTTTCTTTTTTTTTTAAATATGTATACATGAAAAAAAAACCCAACCTTTTTATAATACGAGGGCTGTTCAATAAATAATGTCCTGAACTATATAACATACATTACAGATATCATATGACATTAAACTTGGCTTTTTCTCATTATTGAATCTTTCGTGAATTTATAACAGTTTATGTGACCACTTTTTATCACATAGTTCCATCGTTAGGAGCTGGGAAACAAGGGCTTTTCGAGACACTGCATTATAAATGAATGGTAAAGAATCAGTAAACTAGAGTGAAAATAAAAGCTTCATTATAGCTGCCGTAAAACTTGTTAAAAATCCCAAAGAAATATTCACTGAAATATATGACATTTACAGCAACCAATGCCTGTTTTATAGACAAAAGAGCAAGTGGATTTCAATGATAAAAAATTATATAATGGGCATCAAAAATGGGTACCCTCCTTGCCAACAAAAATTATTACAACTTATGTACTGGTTGCCAAATTTCAACAAAAAATATTTGATGATGTATGATTGACTTTAAGACACATAGGAAATGTGATAGACATCATATCGGGAGTAGTTAATTCTGTTTTTAAGAAACGTTTCACGGTAAAAAAGCTTGGTACTCAAAGGTCACCCTATATTTTTAAAAATGAGTGAAAACGACAGCGTGTACGAATGTCTTAACAATTATTTTAAAATATCAGTAATTGTAGTGTATCCATGTTTGTTTTATTTTCAAACAGATATTGGAACATGAATCTATTGATTTAAACCCTCAAAACAAAATTTACCATAAGATGTACTTGATAAAAACGGCGAATGTCTGACAAGAGCACAGGTATTCAGGAGCACAAACACAGATTTATGTGTAATTTTCTTGAAAATTAGTGGTATTGTTGTTCAAATTCGTATTCGGAGAGACAGTTTAATATCTGGAGGAGTCTAGAAAGCAATTTTTTGGCTAAAAAATCAAAAGGTTTATTAGAGGAAGGACCCAGAATCAGGAATCCACTACATTGAATTTCTTCAAGACAGCGTCCAAACCCGCACGCCCTGAAGAGTAAAGGGGTTTTCGGGATAAACAGAAAGTTAATGTTTTTTCACATTAACAATATTCGCCAGATCTTTGACCTTTTGACTTGTTTCCATTTCCAAACTTGAAAAAAACACCTTTCAGAGGGAAGAAACAAGTCCCAGAAATCATTGGATCTGCCATTTTCCAGTATACTAAGGGTCATGCCCAAAAATGTGTTCTAAAAACAATCAGAAATTGGATAGAAAATGTTACGGACATACATTTTACTTAAAAGAGATTAATTAGTAAAATAATGAACACTAAATCATTGAAAAGCGTCTTTTGCTTCTTTCTGAGCACCGAGGACATTATTTATTGAACAGCCCTCGTACACTATCAACTAACCTAAATCTTTTGAGGTGCAGTCTAAGCACATTTGGCAGTCTTTTCAGCAGCAGTCTTTTCTGTGCCTCAGTATAGATGGAATTTGAAGTCCTTTTCTTTCTTCGAGCTTAAAATATTCAATACAGGATACATGAAAATATTTTTTAAAAGCAGCAATGGCCTCTGAATTTTTATCAATTTTACAATACTGTTTTTGGTAAAAAATCTGCAGTCTTTTAAAGGCCGACTTATTCTAATATTATGACATATACATTTTTACTTTAATACCGGAAACTATATTTAAAAGAATTGCACTTACCATTACATTTTTCACACTGGTAAATCCTTCCCTCTAAAGTTTCTTCTTCAGTAAATTTGTACAACATTTCTAGAAAAATAAATAAAAGTTTTGGCCTTTCAATGACATGAATACATTACAATCAAATCTCTTTATCTTGAACTCAACAGGACCAATTTATTTGAGGATTACAGATTATGAGGTTTAAACATAAATAAAAAGTGGATGAAACTGCCAATTCACTGTGACATATCCCAATTATTCAAGATTTCATTGCTTAAAATCATATACATAAGATACTTCTTAGTATACCTGTAATGTGACAGATGTCCTGAGCTATGCTTGCGTTGAGGGAGGTAAACTGATATCTTTCTGGGAATTCTAAAGAGAGATCCATAAAAGGCTCCTTTGTTTCTGAGACATTTCCACAAACAAGGCACTTCACCTGTTACATAAATTTCCATCAACGTTGTGAACAATAGAATTTAATGCTCATTCAAGCAAACTTGGTCTAACAAACTGCATTTAAATAAATATTAATTCATTAAAAGTACTTATTGCATACCTGACTGACCAGTTCACCTTGAAACATATCTGACACAATGTCAAAAAGGTCAAGGTCACTCAGCTCATTCTGAACTTTATCCAACAATTCACTGCAAAACATGAATGATGAGACTGAATATGTGATGTTACAAGAATGTTTCAAGAGTAAAGGAACAAGCAACCTATTACTTTGTTGTCTGTATTTTATATTATGCTTAGTTTTTCACAATGAATATGATAGGCATTGCACGACTTTTATTGAAAATAGTGAACTATAAAACTTCAGCCAAAGCTACTCTCTTAATGGTATTCACTAAGAGATATGAATCAGAGAGATGATAGAGATTTCAGCCTAGACAAGAGCTTTCCTGCATTTGTACATTGTACATGTACGTACTATCCACCAAAGTGGATGTCTATCTACTATCCACCAAAGTGGATGTCTATCCACTTTTTTTTTTGCAAAACTTGCTGTTGATAAAAATAAAATCAGAATAATTCTGTACCAGAGGAATTCCTGGGCATCATGCTGAGCGTGGCCTTTAAACATGGGGATCCTCTGCCACACAGCCTGTAGGAAACCATGGGGACTGACCTGGGCCCAGTTACCTGACCATAATACTCGGAAAAGACCATTTAGCTCCTGACAAAGGGATCTGTAAAAAACATAACTTATAAGAAAATTACTGTAACCTAGCCGCTGTTTTTTTTTTTTTGCCTCTGTTGTGGAAATAAGAAAGACATGAAGGCAATGGATTAGGACGCAACCTTCAAATTTTCAAACATGAGCTTTAAAAGTCATAGAAAATTTGCCCATGAATGGTTTAATACACAAAATTACACATGTAGGTATATAATTTACAAGTGTAGTTTGAATTCATTCATAAATTGTGCCTTTACAAAGGTACACAAAAAATAGATTGGCAATAGATTTTTCATATCATTAATATGCTATGAAAATCTTGATATTACATGTTACTTGTTGGGACTTTTTTCTCCACAGATAACAACAGTTTTCCTTTGAGGGGTGTGGTCAGTTGTGACCCTCCATGTAAACCTCCTGGCCTCTCTTTGGTAGGGGTCACTGGATTTCTTTCTGGGGTCATTAAATGCTGAAAATGTAAAATAAAATGCATAAAACTGATAAAACCTCTTTTGTATGACAAACTTTCAAATGATTATAACATGGTTCATTTTGTCTCAGCCTTCAAAGTTTGAAGATGCATTTCAGGTTAATGTCACAGGATATTAATCAGAAATAATCATTTCATAATGCCACATCCCCCTTCTTTTAAATGATATTTGACATTAGAATTATATTTACAAAATTGCCATCATTTTGCAACTTAAACTCAGATCTCTGATGCATCAATGTTTCAGAACTACCTTTAAGTACGAAACAGCTGATCAATCATTAACTCTTATTTTGAAACAAGCAAAAATACAAATGATATTTCCACGTAAGTTAACATGTTCAGGGTTTACCTCAAAACATTCTATAGTGGTTTGTCGACTAAACAGTCTCTTTGCTGGCTTGGAGTAGAAGTTCTTTGGGGCTTTTGGAGACAGGGTCACTGGAGTTACACACTTCCTCCCAACCAAAGAGTGGGGACTGCTCTCAGGGGAGGCAACTCTACTGGGACTAGGCTGGATCTGATGTCGAAAAAAATCTCGAAATTCCTCCAAGTGGCTGAGGAGAGACAAACTCAATTATTACCAATCAGTAAAATAATTTGATGTATTTATAGAGCTGAACAAAAAAAAAATCTGCAGAAATTTCTACAGTAATATACAATCCTGACAATAAAAAGGATTTTTACTTTTTTACATAAATGAAGTAAATGGTTACCTTAATACTTGAAGTACAGAGTTCATGTAACACGTGTTTCCAAGGTTACGTAGACCAGTCATTCCAGGAATTAAGGTTCTCCTTTTGATAACGGGACTCCATTCCAAGGGGGACTCAATTTTCCTTTTCACTGGTGTTCTTTGTTTCTGATATCATAGTCATCAGGAAAAATAACAAAAAAATTAATAGCAAATTTTGCAAAATTTGTAACCTAACAAAATTGCAAAATTTTTCTGGCATTCCTTACAGGCTCAGTAATAATACATAGCAATTTAACATTTCCATTTCAAAATCATTCTGTTGTTTTGTTTCCTATGTAAACTTTACTCATGAATTATTTTTTTACTAAAAATAAAGTGCCACGGCACAGCATGATACGCCCGTCAAAAAATTACAATTATCTTAAACAGTTTAAAGTGCAAGAAAATCTGATGTCAACCTTGATTTTAAGATTTTCCATGATTTTTCCATTCCTTAAAATATTTGTTTATCCATCTCCTGTGGTGTAGGCATTAATTATAACAAATATTGTATCATTCATAGATTTCTATACTGGTTGTGTTAGACCTTGCCAAATGCCCATCATATTAAATCAAAAGCCTGAAAGGCTTCAATGGCGTCGAACAAGAAAAACAATTTCAAAAGATCTGCAAATAGGTCAAGTGAGTGACTCCAGTAACATAATAATAAAATTTAAAAAAAATAGTCTTAACACAAATACAGTATAGGGCCTGATAGCCTTGTGTCCTGGTCCGAATTGACCAGACATCGTCAGAAATGTCCATCCTCTATATCAATCTAATTTCTTTTCAGTCAATCGAAGACATATGAAGGGTTTCATAAATTATTTTAATTAATTGCCATTGTCAGAGTGATGTTCTGTTGTATAGTGATTGCATCTTAACTACAACCATGACTCTAATGTTACAAGTACGATCGACTTACGATAAGCAAATGGAGGAAATGGATAAATACAGTAATACTGGCATTACTGGTCAATATCATAGGTTGTTCGGCTAAAATTGGATTGAAGATCGTAAAAGTAAAGCTAAGATTAAGAAATTCAATCTTTATAGTCTTGTTGTATTCGTGTTTATTTTGTAATTATTTTACCGTATTTAAGATTGTTTGTATTACAGTTATCGGTCCCAAAATGTGATTCATGTCATTCAACGCACCCTCTCAGTAGAAATTCATCCGCAACAACCATAACGTTTTTCTTGCGTAAAAATTAAACATAATATCGTTGTTTTGTAGTAGTATTAATTGAAGATACAATTGATTTAATTTTATATTCAAGCTATTATTCATTGTGAACGTTTTAAAAGAAATTGGTTTACAGCTGTTGCTATTTTCTATTGCGGATGCATCCACTGACACGTGCGGTCGCGTAAACCTGACTGATCGCTAGATGACGATCGGGCAAGCAAGACGCCATAAAAATATCAAATTAATCTAACAACTTAATCTATACCTAATTAATTTTGAAAAAAAAGGCTGGCCATCAAATATAAACTGACCAGCAGTTCTTCTGTCTAATTCCCAAAGGATACAGATAAGACAATGCTCTGAAGAAATGATTGAGACGCTTAGCTTTCCTACACTGAACACATTAATTAATCTTTAACTGGATGCTTGTCTACTAATTACTCCCAACAATGCCCAAGAGATTATTGGATCTGCACTATCTACCATAAAACAATTTTAAAACATCTAAAACATCAACAATTTTTTTAATTCATTTGGACCTGCTGATTCCATCCCCATCCCATAAAATTAGTTTTTAAGTGCATAATATTATGTAATATCAAAATAGTTTAATATGCAATATCAAATTAGTTTTAATTACTTTTCATCAAATTCATTTTAAAACTTAGGCTAGCCAACAAGAGCTATTTTTAATCCAACAGGCTAACCCCATTTGCCCAATATCCAGTGGGATATAGATTGCACTGATGCTCTACCAGCTACTCCTCACACTAAACTCATTAATTTCTCGCTCTAATTTGAGTGCAATTTTCTGTTATCAAAATTCTTCTTGACCAGTGCTTGATAACTACACTCATGGTGGTGGAATTTCTCTAACATACATTATATTTGTTATAGATTGCTGTCAAGAATATGCTAAAAAAATAAGTATTTTCTTGATTTAACATTTTTTAAATAAGGATAGTGCTATACTCTTACATTTTTTGGAGTGTGTAAATGAAAAGAAATGAAGACAATTTTTTTTTTTTCAAATTTCACTTAAAGGTCACAGTGACCTTAAAATAGGTTGTGACACACCTTCTACCTAGGATGCATAAACTGGCCAAGTTTGATGATTCTAAGTCTTATTGTTTTCTAGTTATGGACCGGACAGGATTTTTCCATATTTGGCTATAACATTTTAATTATAGGTCAGAGCGACCTACTTTTTGTGCGCAACACACCCTCTACCCAAGATGTATCAGCTAACAAAGTTTGATAACTCTAGGCCTTATAGTATTAAAGTTATGAGCTGGACACGAGAAAAGCTAACAGACGGACACGAAGCCTATAACATAATACGTCCCGTCTTAAGACGAGCGTATAAAAACTATAGCTTGCTGAATATTTACCGCCTATCAAAAATTTACCTTGATGTACTTCCCCTGTGTGTAAAGTTTCCATGCTGTAAATGTCTTTCTCAGTAACACCTGTCTGAGAGGAAAAGGAAAACAAATCAAAATACTGCTGGGAACAGAAAGATCAAACTTTAAATTAATTGATTTTTCAGAAAAAAAACTTTCATTAAATAAGAGTTTTAAAAAAAAATTATTAGGAAAAATGCTTAGAGTTTATGGCGTCTTTATATGAAACACAATTAAACATTGGTATTTCAAATATGGACATCTTGAATAATGTATGCAGGTCAGAAAAAGTTTTATTTTAATAAGAACTACATGTTAATTCTGAACATTAAATATATGTCAATCAATCATTAAAACTATTCTCACTTTCTATGAAAATCTGCTGTAACTATCTTGTCATCTTCATCTGTTTTCAAGCTGCAAACATAAATGTTTACGCTGACATAACATACATATCAATATTCATAAAAAATAATACTTGCAGATTTTTAAGAAAGTAATCCTGCAACAAAACAATGTAATAACCACTGATAGATAATCAACTATAACATACAATATTTTATTATAACTCTTACATCATGTAACATTCAGGAAAGCTTTTAATAACTCACGGTGACACGACAGCGGTGTGGGAGTATGACCTGAGTAACCTCCTGCCCCGCGACTCCACGTCAGTAAAGGTCTGGGTCGCTATAGCACTTAATGCATTCCTCAGGATCTTCAGATCCCCTGAGACATTATCATTTAGGACGTAGTCATCACATTGGTAACTGTTACCATAGATACATAAAATAATAATGTCTTAATTAGTTACAGTCTCATTTGGACTTTTTTTACTATGCAATTAATCAAAATAAAACAGATAAAAAATGATTTCAATTTGCCAATTAGCATTATATCGGCAATTTCATTTTGAACCCAAATGTATATCTTTCAGTGAAAAAGAGTTGCTTTGACTTGAATATTATTTCTCTGTTTGTTTCTTGACAAAAGTATAATAAGTTTAAAATTCTACATACCAATACACATATTTCTCGTTAACCTCTAGACATAATGGATGCTGCAAAGAACAAGAGATGTTTGTAGAACACTTGTGCCCCCCTCCCCCCATATTGGAATTTTTCTAAGTCCAAAAGGGCATAACTCTGTCAAAAATAATGTGATTGTACCCAAAACAGAAATTCACCTAGATATTCATCTGATAAATCTGTATACTAAATTTCATTTCAGTATGCTCAACCTCTGCAAAGGAAATGAACAGAAACTGTAAATAATTGGAATTTTTCTAAGTCCAAGGGGCATAACTCTGTCAAAAATGGTGCGATCGTACCCAAAACACAATTTGACCTAGATATTTATCTGACAAATTTGTATACTAAATTTCATTTCAGTATGTGCAACCTCTCTGTAGAAAACAGAAACTGCAAATAATTGGAATTTTTCTAAGTCCAAGGGGTATAACTTTGTCAAAATGGCGTGATTGTACCCAAAACAGAAGTTGCCCTAGATATTCATCTGATATACCTGTATACCAAATTTCATTTCAGTATGTGCAACAGCTGTGAAGAAAATGAATGGAAACTAAATGGATTAACAGACTGACCAACAGACAGCAGCAAAGCAATATGCCCTCCCTTCTTCGAAGGGGGGCATAAAAAAAACATGCACAAAATAGATACTTGGCCATACATAATATTAAAATCATATGTGCCATTTCAATAAATTTATTCACAGTTAAAAGCTGTTGCAGTTTAAAAAGAAAAATTTGCTTACCTGGGTTTCTTTGAAGTGTTTTAGAGCATGCTCCTCGTTAAATCTTCCACATGCTACACTAGGACAACTAAGGCAGGCCTACAATATTTTCAAAATTCATGAAAATCAAAATTTAACTAACTGACTAACAACATAGAATAAAATGGATAACTTTTGCAGGTATCACAAAATTACAGAATACAATCAAAACTGTATGGAATTGCAGAAAAATAAAACTGTAGTATTCTCTAATTATCTCTCCCTGGCAAAAAAAATTGAGCAGAGGCACACATGTATCACCATTGGATTTATATAATAAAGTAAAAGCTCCTCAGAAAAATAACTTAATATTGTTGCCAATTAATTAAACTTAAATTTGCCTTGTCCCATATATGAAACTTTTATCAACTAAAAAGAAATGACAGAATGTGATCTACATAAACATACCCAGACACTCTCTGTTGTGCCACATGCATAACACATCCACTTCTGGGGATTTAGTATCGAATGGCTCCATTTTTTAATGGCCGACAAATGCTTACAATTGTCCATTTATAACTGAAAGCTAGAAAGAAATTCTATATAATCATGATAATTATGTTCCCCAAACGAAGTTTGGGAACATATTGTTTTTACTTTTTCTGAATTTTTTCTTTGTTCTCCGGTACTTTTTTGTCCGCGAGTGTTCTCGTAAACTACTCATCCGATCTAGGTGAAACCTTTTTAGGGTCACTAGGTATGTTATGTAGATGTGCGGAACGAAGGTCATTTTGCACGCACGTGCGTGCAGGTGCGCGCACGTGTAACACTTGAAATGACCAATATAATAGATTTAGCCGTAACTTTTTAAATATTGGATGAAATGCTTTGAAACTCATAATATAAGGATATAATAGTAGTATAGACATGGTGACATGGTCAAAATAGCAAGATCTCACGCGCATGCAGGTGCCCTTCGCTGCGATTGGCTGAAACTTAAAGTCTAAATATCTATTTTGTTTTCTGACAAAATCCTTTGAAATTTTGAACATAGTCTTACATTATGAAGATCTACAGCATGATATATAAGAATAATCATGAACGCACGCACATGCACGTGTGCTGCAATCTGATTGGCTAAAACTTTAAATGCCTACAACTTTCTTGGTTCTCAATAATACAGGGTGAAATTTCAAATATGAATAGATATAATGATTGCCTACATTATACTACTATCAAAAGTAAATACATGGACGTGCATGCACATGCGACCGCACACAATGTATTAAAAGACAGTATACTTCAGTGTTTGATGTTCCTGCAGAATTAAGAACTTCTAAATGTCAAGACATGTAACATACTGAAGCATGCAGATCTTTTTACCCTTGACCTTGAAACTTAGGTCAAGGTCACTGGTAACCTGAATAAAATGTTGATATTAACTATTTACCAAAATCACCTTGACCTATGAACTTGAAATCGACCTTAACCTTTGTCCTTGACCCAAGGGTAAAAAGAAACATGAAGTACATGTACAGTGGACCTTCAGATATCCGGACGCCAGATATCCGGACGCTTCACCTTCCGGACGATTTTTCTCGGGAACGGATTTTTTCAACGTAATTTTGACTCATTTATCCCCGCGTTCCGTATCCGGACGGCTCTTTTTTACTACAAAATGTATTTTTACGTTATAATTTGGTTCATTTATCCGGACGGTAAATTTTAATTTGTACTTCCATTCTTGTCAACATTCACGCCTGAACTGAGTGATAATTGTTATCAAAACACTGGCCGAATTGATTGTTTTTACAAGACGATCACCTGTGACCCGTTATGAATGACTTACGATGATTAGTCCACAGGTTAAGCATGATAGGTGGATATGGTCATAATATACGGGAGATCGATATACAAATGAAAATAAACAATTAACTGTGTTGGTAACAGAAAACAATATTTGTTATCTGCGAGATATTTATAATTTTATTAAACAGCTGTTTTTAAATATTTTTCTATTTATAAACGGGACGACATAGTTTCATAATCTCGTTGTCTACACATGTGCACACACAAATCGGTATTGTGTAATTTCCTTCTGTAGACTGGTGGCAGTTATCATCGAAAAAAAAACCTAAAACATTCAATCAAATATGAATAATTTTGGACAATCAATGATTTCGCTTGGGATGATTAATGCGTGAATTTTAATATGTCAGAATTAGTGTTCAAATTAAAATTAGACTCGAAACTGACAGCTCGCTTGGGTGTAATCAATGCTGCAAATGAGAGAATTCGCTTGGCTATGTTCATCAATTTGGTGTGTTCAATTTATAGGAAGTAGAAAGTAAAAATAAGCTGGGTAATTAAAAATCTGCCCATATAAGCAGCGTTATATATCTAATGTTCATCATTCTGCTCTCCAGCTACAGCCATGTCTACACCAGTCTGATTAAAATCAAACCTTCACTAGCTCCTTTTTATTGCTTCACGCGACAAAACAATAAAAAGGAGCTAGTGAAGGTTTGATTTTAATCAGACTGTGTCTACACAGCCGGCAAAGAGAGCACGAGTCGGCATTTCCGCCACCTATAGAAATATTTATCATATTTGAAAAAAAAGTAGTGCTGATGTATACTAAAGATATAGTCTACTCTATAAAATAATAAATTATTATTTCTATATGATAGCATTTATCTTTCTTTATATGTAAGAGTTACAATACAAATACAGTATACATGGAAGAGAAATCAATAGAATTCAGATATCCGGACGCTTCACTTATCCGGACAATTTGCTTGGGAACCAAAGCGTCCGGATAAATGAGGCTCCACTGTACATGTATCTAGAAACACCTTTCAGAGTTTATTTCGGTTGACAGGTTAGAAGTTAAAGAGGTGGTAGTTTTTAATGACCTTGACCTTTCATCCAAATGTCACAATCAATCTTAAGTTCTTGGAATAAGATACAAGATTCAACTCCAACGTTAAATAGGTTAAGAATAAAATTAACCCCCCTCCCCACGCCCCCCCCCCCCCCCCCACACACACACAAACAAATCAAATTAATGGCAACGTAGAGAATCACTGTTAAACTCAAATAACACCTCGGACCCACATAAAATTTCAGGAAAACTGCAGAAAAGAACTCGAGGAAAGTGTATTAAAATATTTCATTTGAGTTTCCAAAGTATATAGAAATTATTAATTTATACAGAAAAAATTACAAATCCTGTCGTGTTTAAAATTAAAGTGCAGATGACCAAAGTTGGCATATAAGCCTTTTATAGCCTATTTATTCATATGTCGTTAATAGCATTCGATTCTAATGATTTGAAATAATATTTTAATACCAAGCATCCTTTGTTTTATTTACCTTTGAAATTTATTTGAATTTTTTTTTTAGAATTACGCAATCCCCAGAAATAGCGATTTTCGGTATATTAAAAATCAATATACATGTACGCTCCTTCGTAAAATAATCAGATATTTGCATTCATGAAAAAAATATTAATAAGAAGGTGTTAAACAATATAGGTCACATTAGCTGACACGAATGTCTTTTTAAACATCTCTTGTAAAACCCAGAGAGTAGCCCCCTATGCATTGGAAAAAATGAATAGTTCCGGTCAAAAAACCTTTATATATTTATTTACAAAGTATATAAAATTTACCAGGCACAGGTATCAGAGTTGTCAAAATGGCCTGAGAGGAAATATTAAAAAAATTCTAAACAGAAAGGAAAATCCCTTTTCCATGTATGGAACTACTATTGAATAAGTTCATTTTGATTGGTTAGGTATTGGCGTGATACCCTTAGTCGACTTTAACCCTGCCTTGTCGTCGGAATAAAACCAACTTTGAGCCCGAGGTTAAAATAAGTACAGAAATAAAAAGTGAATCGATATATTAAAAGTATGACATATGCTTGAAAAATGGTAAATTTATATATGTATTTTTTTCTTTGATTCGTGGGATAGAAAGATATGTTAATCGCTTAATCAACATGCCATAATCATCTTGCATATGCATGTACATGTACGTGTGCGCGCATGCAAAACGTTAAACAATATATCGTTGATAGTTGATATCATTGTAACTTTTATATTCTTAAATGAAATCTTGGGATACTTAGCATATTTATAAAAGGTCTTAGAGGAATAAGGCACGATAAGGGACATGGGGAGCGTTTGGGGAACATCTGTAACGGTCCCCGTTACAATTAGCACTAGTTATTACTAATTTAGCATTACAGGTTTGAAAAAAGAAGTCTATAATATAGATTCATCAATGTTCACATTACAATTTGGAATCAACATTAAAAGTTTTAAATACATGGAGCAAAAGTGCAACACTGGCAGTGAAATAATGAATTAAATAAAAAAATCTTTTCAACACTTTCATTAAAAATAAAGGAATCATTGAAAAAGTATTTAGATAGGTCAAAAATAAAAAAAACAAAACAATTATACTTAGTATATATTACAATAGGGTATCAGGTTCATTCGCCCGATATACCTGTTCGCAGGAGTCCGTTCGCCCGAAATATTGTTCGCCGAATATTCTGTTCACCCTATATGTGACTCGCCCAATACTTATATATACTTGTATATATATATAATTATATGAATTAAATATTAACATATTCTATTTAATTTCTTTAGGAACTTGGGATTCATTTTTCGTTCAATTTCTAATACGAAGAATAATGTTTATTTAGTCAATTAATTTTTTAATTTGATTCTAACATTTTTTTAAGGCCTTAATGTTTGCATTATACTTAATAAGAATAAGATGATTATCAATATGATCAATATCAATGCTAATTAGGGGGATACATCCGTGTTATAGTTACGAATTGTGTCATGTTTGGAAAACAATTAAAGGACCAAGACGTTAATAGTTCCATTATGGAACTGAACAACTATTTTGTCTCAAATGTACAAAAAATTTGGAAAAATATTTATTAGATAGGGCGAGCGGACCCTGTGCGAACAAGTTTTAGGGCGAGCAGACTCTGGGTGAACAGGAATTAGGGCGAGCAGCATCATGGGCGAACAATTTTTAGGGCGAAATGAACATACAATCCTACAATAGGTGCCTGTTAATACTTAGGGCAAATAATACTGCATGGTATAAACACTGAAAAAATTTGAAAGGTCACACACAAGCTATTTTTCTTCTGATGTAATGTTTTAAATTAAATCACATTGTGTCCTTTTTCTTCTCCTACTTGAGTATCTCTATTTCATTTATCGCTCTCCGTCTTATTTTTTAATTTATAACGCACAATTATCCTTATTAAGTTCCAAACTCAGTGTTCTTTCTGTCCAAATCTCAAAATGTTGTTGACAGTGCAGTGATCATGATGACTTAACGATATAAATTTATACAATTTATAATCCCGTTGTTAATTCAAAATACCCAATATATTTTTTTATGTATTTTTACAGTAGGTGCATTCAAAATCTACCATTTATCCATAATATGAGGGAGAATTCTGCAGCAGATAAACGAATCCATTCAGTGATCAAGTTAATAATTGTAACCGGAAGTAGAAAGAATATGTAAAAGAGAAAAAAAACACAACCGGATATTATTGGATTAAAAAATTAAGGTATTTCAACCCTCAAAACTCATGGGTCCAAAGTACAAGAATCTGCATTTATTTTCACTGACTTCATTTATAATTTCCAAAATATCAGGAATGTAGCTAGCATAATTTTTTCAGACACAAGTTTTACCCTAGAATATATTTACTGATTTCAAGCCCACCCCCTTTTGTTTGTTTGCAACATGTCTCTGGGTTTCAGTGAAAAATTTGGCGCTAAAAGAAGTTGGAACCTACAAACCCCACCCCTCTCCTCTATTTCTCCCACACATATCCCACACGATATAGGATTTACGAGTCTGAACTTTTTAATTTTTTTAAATTTAATATTTATTATTAAATTTTTTGTTTTGCTTGACATTTTTTTCAGGTAAGTTTTTTTTTTCCTCGGGCTGCCCCCTCACTTTCAACGATGCTACGTCACTGAATAAATATGCGTAGGTTTCCATAGTTTTCAGAGTGTAAGAGACAGTAAGACAGTCAGACTTATTTAAACAAAAGTATGTGTAAACTGTCATCGTCGCAAGCCACGGGTTTTGTGTCCAGCCACGTTTTTTTTTTGTCCATTCTATCCCCACAAACCCGCTGTGTGGGAATAGAATGGACACAAAATCCGTGACTCGCGACGATTGTAAATTGTATAATACAAATAATGTAAAATCTGGTTCAAATTCATAATTCTGATGCTGAAAGTCCAAAAACCATTACTTGATAAATCTATTCGAAATATAAATATAATGGAAAAAATTTCATATGAAATAAGTCCAATAAAGAAATTAAATGCCTGAATCCAATCACAACTTCTCGCGCATTGCCGACAAGCGGAAAAATAGCCTTTAGTATATTATGTAGACGTCATGACCCCCCTCCCCCTTTCATAAACTTTCTAAAAACTGATAATTTATTTTAGCGAGAAGTAAGTTTAGCGATTGAAAAATGGTTACTAGATAAGGTATTACATACATAACGCAATTAATATTTAGAGATATTCATTTTTAGCGATCAAAGAAGCCTCGCTAATAATGCCAAAATTAAATCCTCGCTAAAATTTCTACTTACGAGGAGTGATCAAAAAGTTCGCAAACTATCTCTATATCTACAAAACCACAATTCAGATTAGAATGAAATTCGGTACACACATAGCCATACACAAGGTCTATAAATAGCATATGTTGAATAAAGTTTCTCTCCTTGTTTGTGACGTCACAATGTGAAAATGACGCCACTATTTAGGTCACTTGTGACGAAAAATGGTTGTCTCAGTCGAACTCGTTCACCAAACGACTGTACAATTTATTGTAATATCTTAGAAATCCCTCTACAGTATCATATAATAATTTGTACACAGTTTATTGAGATAAATGAGTTCCTATAAATTCAATTAATGATTGGATTAATCGTTTTAGTGAAGGAAGGCTGATGGTTAAAAATGATACTTGTCATCTTGCCCAGTGAAAGCAAGTTTGAAAAGATATGTATTTTTAATTAAAAGCAATTTGCTATCCAAGACCTCCAATGGGTAGCACTTTGAAAAATAGTTGAATATTTGAACAATGATATAAGTATTAAATACCTAAGAAATCGTTTACTTTAGATTTTAAACATATTAGATATGATAAAAAGGATGCACCCATTCTCTATCCACCTTGAATAAAGGTCTCTCCTGAGACAGAAGATTTGTGTTTTAATGGTCGCCATGCTTATTTTTGAAAAGGATGTTATTATCCACCCATTCTGTTGCCGAGATATGACCATTTCTGACAAATTAACTGTTCTTGTCATAAAAATTAACTCACATGGAAAGAAATATAAAACTCGGAAAAATCTTTTAACTTTTGTGACAGAACGCTGCGGAGGGGGTCACGTGACCGCCAATATCACGTGATTCGCGCATGCGCAGAACGGTGGTTGATGTGTATTAAAATTGGGGAGGATTAATTTAAAATATAATCAACATTAAAACCAAATATTGTTTCTTGTATGGAAGTTATTCAATTAGTTTGCGAACTTTTTGATCACCCCTCGTATATGGATATTTTAAAGAACGAAATTTTACGTCCAGGATTGTCAACGGGTGGATGCGGAGCGGGGCGCTCTCCGCTCAAGGGGGAGTCAGATTAAGGCGAGTCATCAACTTCTCAATAAAGAATTGGCAAAAGGATTTTTTTTTAACCTTTTCGATCTTCAATCAATCGATTAAACATTCATTCCATCAAATCAATCATTTCGTAACTTCTATGGTCGTTACAATGACATTGGCAGCAAATACAATTTATCATTAAGTCAACTGCTGAATGACTTTTTTAATACTGATTGTTAGGGCTTTACTAACATACTGAGTTGTCCACGGTTTTTTTTTTTTTTTGCTTTTTTCTCCGAATATGACGAGACGCACATGGCGGGTGATACCGGTCGGCAGGGAATGCTCACTAATCCATGGCATCTGATCCCACCTCTGTTTTTTTAGGTCCGTATTTGCTCTGCTCCAAGTTTGTATTATGAACTTGAATACTGTCCATTATCTCCATATATTTCACTCAATCAGATCAATCATTCAATTACATCATTACTCAGGCGCGGATCTAGAAATTTTTTTAAGGGAGGGGAGTGCATGAAGAGGGATTGAATAAAAAAAGAGTTGTTATAACGTACCTTTACATATATATTAACAACTTAATAGGATAAACATGATAAAGGGAAGTGGTATCGTTTCTAAATGTGGGAGGGTGATCAACATTTGAAAAAATAAAAGTTTTTCGCAAAGAAAGGAAATAAGTCTCCTAACTCGAAAATCCTTTTTTGTGAAGGGGATGGGGTCCATTTTGTTTTCACTATATCGAACTTCTTCATACATAATACTACATAAGCATTTCACTGAACATTTTCTAAAGAAAAACCAAGAAAGATTTGGGAGTCTCTTCTATAATCTCTCTCTCCTTCTCTTTGTCTCTCTCATAGCAAAATATCAAAGGGGTGCAACCCCCGTAACCCCCTCCTCTGGATCCGTCACTGAAATCATTCAATCAAATCAATCAATCAACTAAATGTGGGAGGGTGATCAACATTAGAAAAAAAATATGGATTACCTGTCAGTGAAAGTTTTTCACATAGAAAGGAAATAAGTCATTTAACTCGAAAATCCCCATTTTTTTTTTTGGGTGAAGGGGAGGGGTTCATTTTGTTTTCACTATCGAACTTCATTACTACATTAGCCTTTCATTGAACATTTTCTGTAGTAAAACAAGAAAAATTTGGGAGTCTCTTCTGTAATCTCTCTCTCTCTCTGCATATTAATTCAAAGGGGGTGCAACCCCGGTATACCCCCTCCCTTCTGGATCCGCCACTGAAATCATTCAATCAAATCAATCAATCAATTAATCAACTAAGCCTATCACTGATTCACGATATCAATCAGAGATGCCTTTAGTTTTATTTAAATGGGACTAAATTTTATATGTTGTCATATATTACTCTTTTTAGGTACTTGTTTGTAAAAAATGGGAATTTTGCAATAGCTTTAAAAAAATATTAACATTCACAAAAATGTAGCGAGAAAAAAAAAACAAAAAAAAAACATACCTCCTCTGGAAAAAAGTTCTCAGTGTAAGAGGTTTTTGACATTATATTAGAATTTTTTTGTAATTTCGAATAAGTTTTTCTTAGTTTGGCTCCGTTGCTATAAAATGGTCTCCCTACAGAATGAATGGAATCGTCCAAATGTCAATCACATGCTAATGATACAATTGGAATAAACCTAATTAACTAAATTGATTACATAAATCAAGTCAAATATACTGCCGATAGCGATTGATAGGAAAAACGTTTGACGACCTGTCTAGAAGGTAAACACCCCTAAAGAGGGCGATTCCAAGTCGCTGAGATGTCAACATGGCGGAGGAAAATATGACATCCGCCGTTAGTTCAGAAACAAGTGGGAAAATATTTGAAGATGTGTTTGTCAATGGGTGTACGGATAGCATGGACGATAGTGTTAAAGAATCGGATGATGTTCAGACACCAACCGAGGAAAACCATTCAAATGAACCCACCATGCCACGAAAAAGTAGCTTCATGTGCAAAGATGGGAGCAGAAAACCACCTCGAAAAAAGACCGTATCATTCAGCAGCATGCCTACAGAGCGGAAAATTGCAACAGGTAGATATTTTATCAGGGAGTTAAAAAATATTAACATCAACGTTCGTGTTCTTAAACTATTTTATCTCAATGCATTATATATAATCATGCGTTTTTTTGGGATTTTTTTTTTTTGAAAAATAGAAAATTTCAAGTTACTATGCAGCCACGCCAAAATGAATGCTATCATCTCACGTCATTGTCGGTATATTATCATTTGTTTGAGTAGTGATCTTTATATTACACATAATTCCTAAGGCTATATCATTATACTAAGTATAGAACAATTGGAATTATCTGTATTGAGCTACATGCTATTTGCATGACAGTACAGGACCTGTGAGAATGTCTAAAATACAATCAGATACATGTAGCATTTATATATTTTATGCCCCCTCCCTTCTCTCCAAAAAGAAGAGGAAAAAGAGAAACTTAGGCACACCTTAAATAAATCAGTACTTCATTTGATTTTCATAATTTGCGACCAAAGGAGTGCCCAGCTGCATGTAATATTTGTTAATAATTTTGATCAGGAACATGCTGAGTGTAAAAATAAAGATTGACCCATTAACAAGAACATTCAAGTATACTGTTAACAATATAAAATATTTTCCACTTAATGAGTACTGTCATTGAAATTTATTGAAACAATACCTTTCCTTCCCTTGAGAATTGTAAATTCCACTACTTAATGAGTTCTGTACCGTCATTGAAAAAATACCTCCTGAGAATTGTACAACAATTAGTTTCATTTTAATTCAAAAATTGTAGGAAGTTAAGAGGGAGACTTAACGTTTATAAAACATGAAATTATTAATGCTATGTATGTCGAAAACACATGCAAATTAAGAAACATTTAGACAGTTGGGCTTCACACTTTAAGGAAGCTTCTGAATTCAATTGATATGTGGTAACTATATATTATTTGCTGTTTCATATGTTAACTACTTGATCACTCCCATGTAGTTGGCATGTGTTTCACAGATCTGATTCAACATGTACGAAAAAAAAAAAATCACTTGTAAATTATTCAAGTGATGGCACATTAGTAAGATGATTACTGGTAGATCACAAGGATCATTCACTGGAATGTCTGGAGAAAGTAATTTGCTAAATAACTAAAAAAACTCTTACCTAAAAACTATATTAGATACTTATAAAAAATAAGATGCTTGGATTTGTAATAAACATGATAAAGCTATCCTTTCAAACTATAGTTTACTCTGATTTGTGAGAATACACTAAATGGATAGTGTTTATACATTTGCACACGAACACAGATGAAAATGAAAAATGAGCAAGTATAGTGTGAATGTTTAAATTTTAAATTGTCATTTGTCAACCTAATTTTAATTAAGTCAACGTATAGAAAAATTTATTTGATTATGATAACTATGCTGTAAAAAGTGCTTTTAGGGGTTGTCTTTTTACTTGCTTTGTTGCGTAAGGTGGTTAAATATATGGGGGTAAAATTTATCAGAAGCAAATATTCCTCATCAAAGTAAAACCAGGAAAAAAAGGAAAATATGATTTATGATTTTATTTACAACCTATGTATTTAATATACAGCTACCTACAGGTATTTCCTATATTAGCATGAGTGTTCACTTTGGTGCAAGATATAATTTTTCATTCAATTTTTGAAAAAGCTTAGATTTTAAACAATAAAAAAGGAAAGTCAATGATAATCCATGTTTTTGTTCTCAGTTTACATTTTGAATTGCATACAACATTTAAATGTTAAATTTCCATAAAATCGCATTCATAACTATGCTACGGAAACACATATAGATTTGTCCGTCTAAAGACAATATGATGATGAGAATTTTTATTCAGACTTTTGCTGATGTTGAAATGTTTGCTTTACTAATGGCTTTAGCATCAGAATGAATCAACAATATAAAGGCTTATAGTTTCCTAAAGTAATCGATGCATTTTCAGAGCAGTGCTACACACATAAGAGTACGTATAATTATATATTATTTCAGGCTAATGTCATGGTACTGTCTTTCAAATGACCCAAATAAAGTTGACAACATGTCAACTGGAATTTTCAAAAGTTACAAGGTTTAGTTGTACATGACTCACATTTTTATGTCCATTTTATTTTAGGAAACACAAAAATTAATTGCATATTACAATAATTGAATGTATTAATTGGATTTTTTCATTACAGATGTGACATTTAACTTCTGCAACACACTCTATATATTATGCATACACTTAAATTGATTAGTTGTCAAAGTTATTAAAGCTGAATAAAATTTGCCCCCACCCCCACTTTTATGTAAATTGACTCCTTGCTGTCAAAGCTAGTCATTTTCATATTTCTTCAGAGCTTATTTAGTCTAATGATGGCGATAACCAAGTGCCAAGGTAATCAAGTCCACTGTTGTACTAAGTTGTGGTTAACTTTGCCTTGCTGCTAGAGAAACCACAAGGAAATCTTTTTCGGTATTTAGACCCCCTTTTTGTGGTAAAGCTGTAGGACTTTACAAGATCAGAGTTGATATATATACCAAAAGATGTCACTCCACGACTGAGTTATCATGTTCATGTGACTTGACATCTAAGGCCAAAAAAAATAATAGTCTTGTTTCCTGCTACCAGCCATAAAAAAATAGGGTAGGTAGGTAGGAAAATTATTTTATTTTTTAATTTTATTTTATTTTTCATGATATGACAAATTGAACATGTCATAGCTAAGGTCAATATCATCTTTTAAAATGAAATTCCATGTCTTTGGATGCACAACTCAAGAGGAAATTTATGAAAGTCCACATCTTAAACATATATTTCATGTAATACAACTTGAATATATATATTTTTTTCACTTTTGAAACATGAAATTCCTAAAATTTTTTTTTTTAAAAAAAACTTTAGGGTCGGGTGCAAAAAAAGTTTGATTTTTTATTATTTTTTTTTTACTGATTTGAATTTAAAATGTAATATACATGTTTGTAGGTAGGACTCAAATTCCATGCAATATTTGAAATTGATTTACTAACCTCTATTTAAAAAATCAGTTTTATTAAGTAATTATATAATAATACAGATAGACATTGCATATAAATTTAGATGTGCATGTCACTGAGCTGGCTTAGTTTGAAGTATACACATGCATGCAGATCATGATGGTAGAAATATATCTGTAGACACTTTCATGTAATATCATATGTTAAGATTGTTCTAAACATTGTAGAAGTATCATGAAAATGTTAAAAGTATATTTTTGTGAAGTTGTTAAGTTATAGTGTCAAAAATAATTCATTTCAAGAGAACACATACATTAATCATACTTACCATGTCTTACATGATAATTTACTATATTAAAAGCTTTTCATTATCATAGCCACCATATGATATTTGAATCCATTGAAATGGTAGCCATATAATTTTTCGCCCCCGTTTTATTTTCGCCCCTTTCGCCCTATCCTCCTTTGGGCGAATTTAAGATGGAGCGAATTCAAGAAATACAGTATAACTTCTTAAAAAAAACTATGGCTGCATGGGCGAATTTGGGGTGGGACGAAATTGTTTTCAAGTGTTAAAGGGCGAAAATAAGACGGGGCGAAAATAACCCTGTATACAGTAATTCTAGCTGTTTTCTTTTCATGTAAATTGAATGTTATATTTTATTCATTGATGATGGATTGTTAGATCTATATTTATAGAATTATCTAATGTGACCTTCAGAATTGCACACAAATTGATAAACGTTAAGATGTTCACAAAAATTATCAATGGCACTTAGAGTTATACAATATCTGATTTGGTTGGCTGTATGCACATGCATTATTAATTTAAGTATATAATGTTAGAGTAAGTGCAATTCACACATGAAGGTCTATTAAAGTATATGCTATACCGTAGGTAGTTGGCACTCAGTACATTATATTCTATATATCTAGGAATTAATTTAACCTGGTTCAGTTGCAGCTGTTATTCACACTATATAAAACTATACTAGTTATTTTAATGGACTTTGTACTTACTCATGATAATGTGTCCTTTTTACAAATTTTGCGTTATGTTTTATAATTGCTTGACATGCAATATGTTACTGTTTATCTTTACGAGAGCATGAAATGTACTCTGGCTTATCTAAAACATGTCAGACACTTGTTTTTATTATTCGATCAGTCTTTCTTGCCTTTGTTATATATATGCATCATGATGCTTGTAGAGGAGTTGGACAATGCGATCTCCCCCCCCCCCAAAAAAAAAAATATTACATTTCTGGGCACCATGTTCATATATTCTGCATATTGCTATAGCTTCAATATCTTCCTGTTGCTCCATTTGCATCATCCTCAAACTATATTTTGATGTAAACAGAGTAAAATATGAAAGGCTAATTGTTAGTAAATTTCCTGTTTCCTTTTGTGTCTAATCTGTGTTGAGTAGATTCAGTGCACCAGTACATGCTGCCAGATTGTTTATTCATTTGAATTTTTCAGGGAGGTGGATGGTGGGGGATGCAAGTCTATACTTTAATTTATATTATGTACTCATTTTTTCAAAGATCTTGCATAAAATTTTGCTTGTCATTGTGACATTATCTTGGAATGATTTATTAGAAGGTCATGGCATTTGAGCCCAGGTTTTCCATGATATGCAGTACACTGTAGGTCTGAACTTAAGCAGCAATAAAAGCAAAATAATTTTCCCTTGGTGTTTGAAGTACATGCATGTTCACCAAAAACTCTTTGCCTAGTTAATGAAGCCTAGTTTCAATTTAAAACAGCATTTAAAAAAAAAAACCTGACTTTTTAAAAAACTTATTATTCTTGAAAATTTTCTATTTGACCAGGGCTCAAATTAGTCTGGAAGAAGGCATGTTCTGTGGTGGAATTTTAAAATGACCTCTGTAAATCTTTAAATTTATAATAACTGATAAATTATCAAGAAATAGTGAAGGTCATGGGAATGATCAAGTTCATACAATGACAAAGTTGTGAAAAAACATGAATTTGCAAGAAGATTCATAAGGATACGTGTATCAAGATCAGTTATCTTAAAATTGTGATAAATGGTAAATGACAAATAGTGGGGTCAAGATCCTAGGGATTAGGCTGGTGTCAGAAAATGACACCAGTTTAAAAGTCCTCACCTACAATATGAGTCTGTTAACATGGTTAATGAAGTTTTGAAGAAATATTATCATGATTGTTAATATTTTCTTCTTATGTTCCAAATGCAAAGCAAGTAATAGTGAGGTCAAGGTCATAGGAAGGTCAAGGTCAAAACATCATTACATAGTTGAATTATAACCTCCTACCAATATATACATGTATCACCATATAAGTTGATAAAAAATCTTGAATATAGTTGCAGTCTGTACTTTGAAACTACATGAGCTAACAGCCAAACACAAAATACGGAATAGAGAAGTCAAGGTCACAGGAAAGATCAAGACCAGAAAATTATTCCACAATTTAATATCTCAGGAATTTTTATTGATTTATGAACTTTGGTTTTATGTATCTTGAACGTGCAGTTTCTTTCAAACTAAACTGTAATAATGCAGAGTTTGTCATGGACATACAGAAGGTCAGAAGTATGGAAAGAAGGAAGATGGCCATCATCATGACAAACACTAACTTATATTATGACTCGGCCATATTCCTGATGGGGCTTTAAAATATTTAAAATGTATTAATTTTCATTTTCAAAGTTATTCCGTCAAAGCATGATGGCATTCTCTTTGATGTAATGTACCCAGAATGTAATTATTAGTCTAAAAGCCCATTATTAGCATTTCTTAGCAGAGCCTGTACCATACATACGCCGGGCAAGAAACTAATGTGTCTAACTAGACTCCGTAATATGTAGAAAATAAACATTATACTCCGGAGGAGCCATCGAAGCAGACTGGGGCTTATTTTTGGAAACATCTCAAGACATTTGATCTATATATGTAGATCTGTAGGTAGTGAAATGGGAGGAAAGCTTGACTTTCAGGGTTATTGGGAAACAAGATATTTACCACATTGATTTTAGGTTAATTTCTATCAAGGCATTGCGTTTCTGTGTATAATACATATGTAAATGCAGTAGATTTGAGCCTGGATATTACATGAATGATATCAGTATTTAGTATGTATGAGAGTTCTGTATTAAATCTTTCAGAGAAAAAATTGCTTACGCAGATGGAAATCAGTTATTTAAGGTTGTCATCTAGTACCGAATGATTGGTCCAATGTTGAAATGAGGAAGTCTGACTCACCTTATATAGTACATTTAGAAAAATATGCTATATTGTA
Organism: Saccostrea cuccullata; assembly: GCF_032062105.1. Lineage (NCBI taxonomy): Eukaryota > Metazoa > Mollusca > Bivalvia > Ostreida > Ostreidae > Saccostrea > Saccostrea cuccullata. The sequence continues at coordinate 53,808 of NW_026936540.1, forward strand.
AACTAAAGTACATGTACTGGTATATAAAATGTAGTGTGGGATTTTTATTTTTTATTTCCAAGTTCTCTTTTAATCTTGTTTATTATATAATTAGTTATTGACAGAATACAGGAACTAAGCTATAGATAAATAAAATATTAGTAATTTTAAGTTTTATTTCCAGGCTTCCAACATATAAAAATAACACCCACTTACACTACCTGATAATTAAAAGCCTATTTTTAATTTTAACATGTTTTACTTAAATAAGTGGTTCAACTAATTAACCCAGTATTGAGAGTTTGCATATTTATTTGTCATCCTATTGTTCCTGTTTTTTGGCCTGTACTTAAATTTTGTTCCTCCCTTGTATTCAATAACCAGCTAGCCCAGTAACATACTCGTAGGGGGAGATAATTCGCTTCCCGCTGGGGTTTGGTTCAAAAACAAGTTGTAAAATTAAAGAAATGATTATATTTTTTGGTGAAAATCAAGTTTACTGTCTTTGCACTAGAAGTTGAACCCCCAGATTTCTCAGACAGAGTTATTTATACAAGTAATGGTGTTAAAAGTGCAGACAGATTGTTATTTATTTTGGTAGCTAGATGCTGACTCGAGAGTAATTGATCATGATTGAAGGTGATTTTTGGTGTCGTAAGTGAACCAACCTTTTGTTGTTTTTTGCAGCTCAAGACTGTCTCCAATGTATGCAGAGCGGCAGCGAATTAATAAAAGTCCGGTCCAACAGTCGTCAGTACCATCGTATATTTACACTCAACCCCGACATGACAGAAATCCGTTGGCAGCCAACATCCAAAAAACCCCATAAAGCCCGAAGTAAGTGAACAGATGACATTAAATTAAATGTAACAGAAAACCTCAAAATGCTTTAAAAATGCTATAGAAAGCCCCCCAACCCATATTTTCTTGTCCATATGTATAGGCATATATGAGATGTTTTACTTGCAATTGCTGACTTTGAAATCAGTCCAATTAAGCAATTTCTTTAACTTGAGAATTTTGCCATTTTGCCGTCGGAGGTTGACGCTGCATTTTCATTTTTGCATTTTCAAATAACATATGCTATATTGAAGGTTACAAGAGGGTGTAAATATTGTCTGATTCTATTTCATTGAATTGCAAAATTCTGTCGATATCACGAAAACCACGGAAATAGCCGCTCTATGATATATTCATTACTGAATGTGCCAAAAGGAGAGAGAGAGTATATTAACTGAATGTTCAGAATTACACGGAAAATCCATATGTATAATTATAAACAATTTTCTTCTAATTTATCCTCAGGCAGACTTCTTTTTGAATAATCTTCATTTTGATTATACAGATTTCAGAAATAAACCCTTTTAAGATGCTGTTCTCCTTTAATTAAATTCATTTAATCTGCAGAACACATTACATTTCTCATCACTATACATGCATTTAGCATATGGACCTATTGGTCAATTTGAGTGTCCAGCAGTAAGAAAAGGCAGTATCGGATATTGATTAAACAATTGGACTTTATAGTTGTATTGGACAGTTAGCATGTTTAACATCATTGAGGTTGACAGAACTTTCTCATTACCATGGCCACTTATTTGTTAGGGGCTGTAGATGCACACAATGAGTCCTACAAGTTATAAATGTTCTGAAGCTCCAAGCTAGCACTACAAGCTCTTAAGAATTTAATACAGAGGCTCTATTAATGTAATTATTTATTAAAGTCAGAATTGTTAAGTGTAATACCTAATTAGCTAAATGTCCATATATAGCTGCAACAAAAAATAAGTTGTGAAAAAGTGCCCTCATCTTCCTATACATTTTCAGATCAGAGCTGCAACACTGATATTTATAAAAATGTATGTAGCATATGTTTTTGAACTTTCAATTTGGCCAACTGATTGAAAAATCTTTGGTGGGGTGAACAATGTTCAGGATGCTGAAAGAAAATTATCCCTCCATCCAATGTAGTGTTGTGCAAGTATCACTTTCTAGCATTTAGATAGAGTAATCATTTCTCAATCAGGTCATTTGGCCAACTTATATGTAGTTTTATGGCAACTTAATGAAAGTTTGAGTGGTAATGGTAAGTGGACATGTATGGCAGCTCTCTCTCTCTCTCTTTCTTTCTTTCTCTCTCATCTTAAGTCAAATAGTCTGATTACATGACAAGGAAACTGCTGCATTGCAAGAAATTCAGACTGAGTTTTTTATGCCCCACCATGAATATGGTAGAGGCATATAATTATTGTCATGTCCATCTTCCATTTTCCATCCTTCTTTTTGTCCTTTCATCGTACTTTGCATTAATATAAACTATTCAAGATATTTTTATCAAAGTTTGTATGACATACATTCTGATGAGAAATACTATATAAGGTATTATAAATTTATCAAAGCTGTTCTGATATATACTTGATTTTTCCTGTTTTATATGTAACAAGGTGGATGTATCTTTGCTATTGACTTTAGATAAGCTGCTCAATCAACCGGAGAAAAATATTTTGCAGATATCCAAAAGATCATTAGATGTACATTCTGAAAGAAAACCTATCTTTTATTCAAAGTATAATTTTTGTATTAATCAGAAGATTGCTCAATAAATTTGTAAATAATCTGAACTTGAGTGAGCAAAAGTGTCCTGAAATGACCCTGTTAATGTAGTGATTGTATATCTGTAGACTGTATGGTGCTGGTATTTGGTTTTTTAATCCCACATTAACACAGTACTTCACATTCATTTTACATGTCAAAGACCAGCCATAATTTAATCTCTTTAATCATTATGTCTACAAAATTAATATGCTTATCTCATTAGGAATTACACATAACATGTACAAGGTTGCATATAATAATATTTTTCTGTGTATATGTGTGGTTTTATCAAGAGATGTTTTAAAATTAGCAGTATTAGAGATGGGACCGTCTCTGGAGAACTTGTTCGGACAGAGAGACCATTATGAGGAAATGATTGAAAACCTTAATTTCCTATCTTAATTATCTGTTAAAGATGACATCAAAGGCTTACAATACATAAGCTCTCTGCCTTAGTGAGGTGTGTTATCAGAGCTTGGTTTACAGATAGTTATTATTTCAGCTGCCGAGGTGGAGAATCCAAGAGATTTCAGTCAGCTCATGCAGCAAATATCCTGTATGATATCCCCCCTTTGTTTATGAAGGCAATCGTAATTAACTCGTAATGCAGAAGATAGCTATAATATCCCAGACTGACTGTCACAAGTTTATGGTTTAGGGGTTTGACTGCAGATAGGCATCAAATATTTATGCTGTCAAATTAGATTATACTGTCTTCATATCAACAGCTTGCATCATTGGAGACATTAGAAAAGTACATTAATTTTGTTAATTTGATTCAGTGCATTGATGCATCATTTGGGTTCTGTGTCATATAAGACAAAAAGTGCATTAGTTCACCTGCACAGCAATAGGTTGCATGGCTTGCATACAGATTTAACTGTCAAGAGATTAGTTCAGCAAAAAGATTTGTGCCATAAATATTTTGTAGAGATTAATTTGCAGATATCTTTTATTTTTTCCTTATTAAGTGTAACTATTTCCAGACCTATATTTTTGGAGCTACTCTTTATTAAAAATTGACATATTGTATCTGAAAACCTAAAGTCAACTTTAAAAAGTTTTGCTTGGGTGCCGTCTTCCAATTCAACTTGAAAAAAATGGTGTCAGTAGTAGGTAGGGGATTTTTCCCCAGAAAATTTCATTTCAATGCTGAAAATTTCAAATGTCATATTCAGCAATGCATAGAATCTGTATTTGTTCCCTAAAATGATTTCAGTTGGCTACTAGACCCGATTTTTAGCCAGTTTTTTGGGAGAGGGAAATCATCAAAAAATCATTTGCCATAGATTACTATATCTTAAAAACAGTTAAAATTTCTGTAGTAGTTAATCATTTTATTTACTGGTGATTACATAGATATATCTATACCTAAATTTTTTTTTGCTTGTAGTATCCATTGCTTCCATAAAAGAAGTCCGAGGTGGTAAAACCACAGAAGCCCTGAAGAACAAGGAAATAGCAGGGATTTACCAAGATGAGTGTGCTTTCTCCATTATCTTTGGTGAGGACTTTGAATCCATGGATCTCATTGCTAATACTCCAGATGAAGCCAATATATGGATTACTGGACTCACATGTCTCATCAACACAAGTGCCAAAACTGGAACACGTAAGGCCCCAGTGTCAATTTTACCAGAAGTAGTTGGGGGAAAAGTTTTTGTATTTTTGTATATTTATATTTTATTTGCATATTTATATTTTAGAAGATCGTTATAATTTAGAGATACCTTTTTGCATTTTGTCCTAATTTGTAGGATTTATATATATATACATTACGCTATTTTTGTCTCAGTTAAGGTAACATGTCTACCCAAAACATCATTTTGTATAATTTTTCACAAGATACATGTATACAATTTACCTTGATATAAGCAGTGAAAAAAGGTCACTAAAAATTGCATAATGTAGAGACTTAAATGCAGGCATTATGGTAATTGCATATACATGTATAAATACTGGTACGATATATTTCATTACAAAGATATTACATTGAGAAATAACATTTCTAGTAAATTTAGATGCCCATGCAGTCCCGAAATCAGCTTGTATTAAGAGATGAGGAAAAGGCCATTTTAGATTTGGAAATCATGTACATTTTATGGTTTTATAGTCCCCGGCTATTATGCTCCCAAACCAAATTCCAATACAAAAAAAAAAAAGTTCAATACTGCTTCATGGACCTAGTCTTATCTGGGATTCAGAAGCAGTGCTGGTCTCCATCGACTCTTGGTCTTTTTGGATGTTTTAATTGCTTCTGAAGATGCTCTGAGGATCTCTAGTGTAAACACTGGTGTGTGAGCACAATGTTTACTTTCTGTCGGATGATAAAATATGAGTATATGACTACATGAGATAAGCTGGCCGGGACAGTCAACTACTGACAGGCCTGGCTGATTCATTTCCTCTTGACAAAGTCATAAGTTTCCAGGATGATAATTGTTAGTTTCCTTTATTGAGGTATAAACAAACCACGGCTTGCTCTCGTAACAATGTGCAGTTTTATTATAAAGAGCTGCGCGCCCAACTGCTGGTCGTTCACACAATTATTTTGTTGTTGTTTGTATAATATAAATATAATGATTATGTATAAAACTTAAAGACTTGATATTTAGATCAAAATAGTTATAATATGCCTGGGTCTAAGCAGTACCATTATGGTAGTACTCAAGATAAGGGAACTAAATTAAAAATGTGTTCCCACATGTATATATCATTTTTAATTGTCACATTAAGTGCATCCATCTTGCAGAATTTTGTAAAAAACTTTGACTTTACAAGGTTAATTTCACAATGATATAGCAATAGTCAATAGAGCTTTTACTTATACGAGTTCAACAAATAGGTGACAGAGTTGTTTATTTCATTTCTAAATGTAGCTATTTAAAATTGAATGTATGTTTGATAATTGGAGAGGAAAATTTAACTTCAGTCATCTGTGTATTATAGCGACCATTTGTCTCATTAAGTGAGAAGACGATATAGATCTTCAGTCCATCTTTGCCTGCAGGGATAAATTTTTCATTATTTGTGAATCAGCTAAGCATACATACAACTAGAAGGCACAACAATTGAAATTAATTTTTTTCTTTTTATCTTTCCAGCCCCTGAAGCCATTGAAGAAATGCAACAAATGAGAGATTCATATCCTTTGTTAGTGTTCATTTATTTTTATGTATTAGGTACCTTTCATGTTATATTTCAAACAAAGTTACATGGACATAGAGGTATAGATATTTATAGTGCATTTCCTCAAATATGTTCAAAGTATGTTCCTGTAAATATAATTACACTTCCTCTTTGATACGACACTGGTCGTAAACATAAAAAAATATCAGTCAGTAAAAAAACATATAATGATAAAAAAGCAAACAAAGTTACAAGAAAATCCATGTTCAGGTGATATGCTGATGCTGTTTGCTCAGCTATGGATCACGTCGTGTGATTAACTTGTATATCATGGATCCATTGGGGAACTGTTTGGGTATAAAACTGTCATATGCCAATGAACTGCCAAGATAGCATCATCTAAGACATTGAACTGGATGAGGCAGCATTTTCTTTCAGTATAAATACCAAAAATAAAAAAAGGGTTTGTTTAGAATATTGAAAGACGAAAACACAACTGTATAGCTAATGCATTTCTCAGGTGATGATTTTTTGGAGCAATTTATTCTGAATTTCCAACATACCTTTGCCAACATCTTTAATGTGTTTTATTATTTTTGCTAATGTATATTATGATTTTACTGGGAATAGTAAGTGCATGTCTCAATTTTTTCCCTTTGCCCGATTTAATGAAGCTTTGATCATAGGATGTTTATAAGAAGATTTTAAAATGGCTGTGGATAGCTATTAATTTTGAGCTGCTTGTACTTAAACTATGAAAGCTGAATAAGTACATGTAAAAACTGCATTTTCTTTTTTGTTAGGATTAAAAAAAAAGTCAAAATTGCAGATTTCAAGGACATTAAATCTGACTATGGGAGAGAATACAAAATATTTTGTTTATCAATTTTTCCTAGCTCACCTGAGCTAAAAGCTTAACAAGCTTCCTTATCACATTTTGTCTGGCATTCAGCTGTCCATCTGTATAGACTTTTCACATTTTCAACTCCTTCTCAAGAACTACATGTCCAATTTGGACCAAACTTTCAACAATGCATCCTTTATTTGAGTTATGTGTTAATGAGATTGAGGGCCATATTCTTTCAAGGGGAGATAATTAAGAATTACCCCGGTAGTAAAAATTTACTATCATCTTGCAGTAATCTTACAAGAACCACTGGGCCAGAAAAGTTGAGACTTTAGTGAAAGCTTCATGACATATGGTTAGAAAATGTTTGTTCAAAATACTGTATAAGTGGAAATTTTAGCGAGACGCAAATTTAGCGATTTGTTCTTAAAAACTGGTAATTTAATTTTAGCGAGATGTTATTTTAGCGATTTAAAATGCACACTCAAGGAGCTTTTACAAATAAAACGCAATTAATTTTTAGCAATATCCAATTTTAGCGATCTCGGCACCCTCGCTAATAATGCCAAAATTAAATCCTCGCTAAAAATTCTACTTATACGGTATATATATTTAACCTCTGGATACGTGATCAAATTATTACATAATGAAAAGAAAAATAATATCTTTAAAAAATCTTTCTTCTCACACATACCGGTAGTTGATCAAAAGATTTCCATAGGATTATTTTGCTCATCACAAGAACAACTAGTGCTAATTGTAACGGGAACCGTTACAGATGTTCCCCAAACGCTCCCCAACTCCCTTTTGGTGCCATATTCCCTGTAAGCTTCATTAAATAAGACAAACTCTGTGCATTTTTTACTTTAACAACGTTTTCCCAAAAGGATACCAATTATATTCATATTTTAGCATTGCACCCAAGCGCATGTACGTGAATGCATGTGCGTTATGACCATATCATCTTGTCTACACTATCTATATATTTTAATATACTATATATTAAAGCATTCAGTCCAAAAGAAATAAAAATCACTCATTCAAGTGTATTTTTAATTATACTCGTTCTAAATGCACGCACGTGCGTGCACGTGCATGATGACCATACCTTCTTGTAGGAGTCCTTTACATCTATCTCTGTTCTAAATCCCATCCGGTTTGGTTGAAAAACAAGAGAGTTATAGCCATTTCAAGTTTCAGCCAATCAGATTGCAGCACACGTGCATACGTGTGATTTCATGAATATTTTTCTATACCATATTGTAGGTTATCCTAATGCATGACTATATTTTAAATTTCAAAGAATTTCGTCAAAAAACAAAGGATATATAGCCATTTAAAGTTTCAGCCAATCAGATTACAGCACGCGCACATGCGCATGCTTTCATGAAAATTCTTTTATATCATGCTGTGGATATTCATAATGTAGGACTATGTTCAAAATTTCAAAGGATTATGACAAGAAACAAGAAAGATATTGAGACTTTAGTTTCAGCCAATCAGAGCGAAACGCACGTGCATGCGCGTGAGATCTTGCTATTTTGACCATGCTATCTTGTCTATACTTCTAATGTATCCTTACATTATGAGTTTCAAAAAATTTCATCAAAAAATAGAAAAGTTACTACAATATCCATTATATTGGTCATTTCACGTGTTGCACGTGCACGCTCTTGCAAGCACGTGCGCGCAAAATGACCTTGATTCCGCAAATCTACATAACATGTCTACTGACCCTAAAAAGGTTTTACCTACATCGGACGAACAGTTTACAAGATCACTCCCGGACAAAAAAGTACCCAGGAAGAAGAAGAAGAAGAAAAATAATAATAACTAGAGCAAAGCTCGTTGCAAAGCAACGAGTAGGTCTTCCGTCCTGTTTGACCGGAAGTAGCTTTCATTTTTAACCAAACATAAGAAATAACGCCTAAAAATGGTTTGAATCATCTAAAGCTATATTGATTTATGCAGAAATAAGCAATTTTTGCTACTTCCGGTTAAACCGGAAGTGGCAACGACGGAGGGAAAATTAAGTGTTAGGCTTCCAGTGACATATGTTACCCCAAAACTTGTCAAGAATGTCAAAAATACGTGTTCTTCGACTACTTCCGGTTTGGCCGGAAGTGACAACGCCGGCGGAAGTGGCAACGACGGAGGGAAAATTAAGTTTTAGGCTTCCAGTGACATATGTTACCCCAAAACTTGTCAAGAATGGCAAAAATACGCGTTTTTCGACTACTTCCGGTTTGGCCGGAAGTGACGACGCCGGACGTATTTTTACGACTTCAATAGATTAATTTTGACATTTTGAACAACTTTGCTTCTTTGAAGTATTACAAATTCTCAATACTTTTTGAGATATAAACGAAAAACTTTCGGCCCCCTTTGGCCCCTAATTTTTGGGGCCAGCCCTTTTTTCGAGATATCATTTGAAAGATCTTCAAATTCTACACTTCTTTTGTTCTTCATGCTTTTACAAAATATTTCTAGGTAAAAAGTTATCGTTGAAAAGGTGTTTAAATTTTTGAAATTCTTGATAGGACTGTTTTCGTACCATAGCCAGCGTCGGCGCTTCGTACTTCCGGTGGTTGAGATATACCAAATACATATCTCCAAAGGTTGCTCTTTCAGCACTGAAAATTTCATGCTTCTGCGTTAAGTGCTTTTTGAGAAAACTGCCGGACAAAATGACCCTCTAAAACTCACTAAATCGCGAAAAACTCCGAACCGGAAGTGACGTCATCAAATTAAAAAAAAACGCCTTAAGTTCATATCATTTGACATCAATGCTGAAAGTTTCATGAAAATCCATCGACGCATTTACGAGAAATCGCGTGCACAAAATCGGTAAGAATAATAATAATAAGAAAAGTTGAAAAGAAACAACAGAAAAATAAGAAGGTCTTCCGTTGAAACGGAAGACCTTAATAAGAAACAGAGTAAAAACAATATGTTCCCCAACTTCGTTTGGGGAACATAATAAAACCATGATGAGTCGTATATATTGAAGGATCCTCTGGTAGTGTAGGGTATTGGCTGTTGCATCATGACCCCTGGGTATGATGAGGCCACAATAGGCGATCATATTTTATATAAGAAAATACAGGGGTATAAGAACAGTATATATGTGAGTTTTACTTTTACATGTGAGGATTGTGGCCCATATGGGCCTCTTATTTTCCCTTTGAACACTAACACAAAAAAAATTAAAACTTTTGATACATCCTTTCAAACTGGAATGTCATAAATATATACCTTAAACTAAGTCATAAGAGCTTTTAACTACATTTGACAAGGCTGTTAAAGGAATTAAAAAATATATATGCTCAAAGAAAATTAGTTTGTTGTACCGGTATTGTAAAACTTATTTATTCAATTATAATGTTTTAATGTGTTCTAGTAATTACCAGTGACATGTTTTATCAGAAATGTCAATGACTTAATTTTTTTTTCAAAAAGTGATAATCATCAAAAAAGGATTTTCAATTCAAGAGAATTCAAGCCTGAATAATTTGATCTTTCAGTTACATGTTTGTGATATCCAACTTTTATTTTATTAGATAAAATCAATGTTGATGTGCATGTTTTCAGATATTGTTACATGTATCATGGTATTAATGTACTGAAAGAAAAATAAGACCTTAACTCACTAATCACATGGCTACAGGAAATGTTTGAAACGGAGGCTAGCCAATCAGCTGGGACTCTGGACGAGAAGGGTGTGGTCAACTTAGTCGCCAAACTCAATAGCAATATCGCCACAGCTAGAGTCCAACAAAAAGTCAAGGTAGGTACCTCATAGAACAAGATGTGTTTGTGAAACACTATGCACCCCGTGAAACAAAATTTTAAGAAAGCTATTTTTAGCATATATGTCACAGTCAAGGTCACAAGGCCATTGACCTTGGTGTCATTTGAAAAAACTTGATTAGTAAAGTATGGATACCAAATATAAGTCTCTATCTCTTATGGTTCAAAAGTTATGGCAAAGGTATGAAAAAACTATTTTTAGCACACAGGTCACAGTCAAGGTCACAAGGTCATTGGCCTTGGTGTCATTTGAAAGAGCTTAATTGGTGGAGTATGCATGGCAAATATGAAGTCTCTATCTATCATGGTTCAAAAGTTATGGCGAAGGTTAAAGTTTGCAGATAAAAAGCTATTTTTAGCATATACAGCCTACTCAGGATATATTGAAATTCAGGGGACCATGCAAATTATTTCAATATATACGTAATTCAATATAAGCGAAATTGCGAAGCCGCCATTTTGAAAAGTTCGACCCCGATCGAAAATAAAGAAGAACAAGCCCGAACAAATTAATTTGGTCAACCGAACAAATTAATTTGTTAAATCTTTAGTGGTGAACAGATTACATGGAATATTAGTCTTTGATAAATTTATTTCTTTTTGTTGCATTTAAAAGACAATCTTAAACCTCATTATAAAATTCCCCGATCGCATTCTTTTGCGTTTTGAGGAAAAATCAGCGGACTCAAACGGTTCAATTACAGCTGAACGCTGCTTAGCTTCTCGAATTTATGCTTATCAATAGCCATAAATAGTTCGTATTTAACTTCAAAGTTTAGGATTCTCTTTTTCTGTGGGGTACCTTTATTAAGGTATGTTTAGCCTCAATATGTCCGTATACGTGAAAACAAAGAATTTAACAGTTAATAATTTTAATTTGTAAAAGCAGTATTAAAAACACTTTTGGTGAAAACTTATTAATTCACACCTTTGTATATCAGTCGGTCATTCAGGCATAATTACTGTCACCAACCGTAACGACGGCCGCCAGGGAGTACTTCAGTATAACCGTTATCAAAGCAACTCATTATCACCTCTGGGGACTGATCAGTGGCTTCAATATACGCGATATTTCAATATATCCGATTTCAATATAACCGTTATTTAAATGCAAAGAATATGAAAGACTAAAACTGGGGATTTATTTTTATTTCAATATAAGCGGAATTTCCAAATAAGTGATTTCAATATAAGTGGAGTAAGCTGTAGGTCACAGTCAAGGTCACAAGGCCATTGACCTTGGTGTCATTTGAAAGAACTAAATAAGTGGAGTATGCATACCAAATATGAAATCTCAGTCTTTCATAGTTCAAAAGTTATGGCGAAGGTTCAAGTTTGCAGACAAACAAACAAACAAACAAACAGACAGACAGGACAAAACAATATACACCCCGGATCTATCAATCCGGGCGCATAAAAACTAATACAGTCAAACTTCATTGTCTTATAACTTATAAAAACCTCTAGAAATCCAGTTTTTGAGATACCGGTATTAAGCTTGTATATATGGGTAAAAGTTGCTGAGTCATACGTCAACATGGCCATGACATTATAGTTGTACACGACCATAAACTTTGAATGGATTTAAGTCAAAATGACTCCATATGAAGATGATGTATTGCTTCTAATACATTCTTGAGATAATGCTATCCAAATTTTATGTTTAATTGTTTAGAAATAAAACTGTGGGCAAAAAAAATCTACAATGCCAATCTTCTCTGCATAAGGAGAAACCAGACCATGACCTCTGACCTCATGACCTTTGTCCTTGAAGTACACGTATGACCTACTTTTGAAGAACTTTAATCTTAGTCGTATTTTTGAGTGGTCCCTACCAGGGCTTTTATATATTGTTTGTATCTTTGGTAGAGGCTTTTTGGGAATCATTGTTTTTAACTGAGTGACCCTGACCTTGGAGAATGACCTACAATGCAAAACTTTAACCCTTGACTAAATAATTGCAACTTTTGATTTTAGATTTCTTAATGTTTATTTCTTATGAAAAGATCTTTCTTTAGGTACCAATTGCAACATTCTGACCTCTTGACCTTGAAGTCTGACCTATATTATAAAGTAGTAAACCTTGCTATGGCCTTGAGGTGCCATACAAGAGATCAGTGTTTGACAAACACATCTTGTGATGAGTTGTTCTATTGTGAAAACAAAGGCTTTTGCAAGAAAATGTGATAGAACTGAACAAAGACACCTCTATAAACATGATAAATTTGTAAAGCCACTGGTGATATTGTTGTGGGAAGAGAAAAAAACACAGTCACTGAGGGTATTCTATGTCTGTGCATTAGGTAATGTTATTTAAAGATGTGTCTCTTCATGAGGAGAGTTGCTCTGTGATTTGTTTTATCTGGTATGTCCATTTTAGAGGGACAAGGAAGAATTTTAAGACTGCTGATTTTTATCGAGTTATAACTGTGGCATTCCATGGGGGTCTCATCGAAATTTTATATTCTGAATTTTTTCTGAGACAGGGTGTTTTTGGATAAAAATCTTCAATAGTAGAAATTTCACGACCTAATGATTAGATAAATTTTTCTTTCCACCAGTAACCTTGTGTAGAATTAAACAAGATGTGTTTGTTAAACACTATGCGCTCGGTGGCAACAAAATTCAAAAAAACTATTTTTAGCATATAGGTAACAGTCAAGGTAACAATGTCATTGACCTTGGTGTCATTTGAAAGAACTCAATTAGTGGAGTATGCATACCAAATAAGAAGTCTCTATCTCTCATGCTATAAAAGTTATGGTGAAGGTTCAAAAAAGCTATTTTTAGCATATATGTCACAGTCAAGGTCACCAGGTCATTGACCTTGGTGTCATTTGAAAGAGCTTTATTAGTGGAGTATGCATACCAAATATTTAGTCTCTCAGTCTTTCATGGTTCAAAAGGTATAGCAAAGGTTAAAGTTTGCAGACAAAAAAGATATTTTTAGCATATATGTCACAGTCAAGGTCATAAGGTCATTCACCTTGGTGTCATTTGAAAGAGCTTTATTGGAGGAGTATGCATACCAAATATGATGTCTCTATTTATCATGGTTCAAAAAGTATGGCGAAGGTTAAAGTTTGCAGACAAACAGACAAACAAACAGACAGACAGGACAAAAACAAGATACACCCCGGATCTATCGATCCGCGCACATAAAAAGGTTAATGATTCGGAGTTTTATATGTTGTTAATTGTATCTCAAATCAGGGAGGACCAAGTTAATCTATTGATTTTTCAGTGTGAAAGGCTCAGGTTCTTGACTTGTTACAAAATTTATTACTGTTATTTGTGGCAGTTAAGACAAATTAAAAAAGGTTAACTAGTGCTAATTGTAATGGAGACCATTACAGATGTTCCCCAAACGCTCCCCCATGTCCCTTTTCGTGCCTTATTCCTCAAAGACCTTTTATAAATATGCTAAGTATCCAAGGATTTCATTTAAGAATATAAAAGTTACAATTATATCAACTATATATCGTTTAACGTTTTGCATGCGCGCACGCGTACATGTACATGCATACATGTATGCAAGATAATTATGGCATGTTGGTTAAGCGATTAACATATCTTTCTATCCCGCGAATCAAAGAAAAAATACATCTATAAAGCTATCATTTTTCAAGCATATGTCATTTTTTAATATATCGATTCACATTTTATTTCTCTACTTATTTTAACCTCGGGCTCAAAGTTGCTTTTATTCCGACGACAAGGCAGGGTTAAAGTCGACTAAGGGTATCACACCGATTGCTAACCAATCAAAATGAACTTATTCAATAGTAGTTCCATACATGGAAAAGGGATTTTCCTTTCTGTTCAGATTTTTTTTTTACATTTCCTCTCAGGCCATTTTGACAACTCTGGTACCTGTGCCTAGTAAATTTTATATACTTTGTAAATAAATATATAAATGTTTTTGACCGGAACTATTCATTTTTTCCAATGCATAGGGGGCTACTTTCTTGGGTTTACAAGAGATGTTTAAAAAGACATTCGTGTCAGCTAATGAGACCAATATTGTTTAACACCTTCTTATTAATATTTTTTCATGAATGCAAATACCTGATTATTTTACGAAGGAGCGTACATGTATATTGATTTTTAATATACCAAAAATCGCTATTTCTGGGGATTGCGTAATTCTAAAAAAAAAATCAAATAAATTTCAAAGGTAAAATAAACAAAGGATGCTTGGTATTAAAATATTATATCAAATCAGTAGAATTGAATGCTATTAACAACATCTGAATAAATAGGCTATAAAAGGCTTATATACCAACTTTGTTCATCTGCACTTTAATTTTAAACACGACAGGATTTGTAATTTTTTCCGTATAAATTAATAATTTCTATATACTTTGGAAACTCAAATCAAATATTTTAATACAATTTCCTTGAGCTCTTTTCTGCAGTTTTCCTGAAATTTTTTGTGGGTCCGAGGTGTTATTTGAGTTTACCAGCGATTCTCTATGTTGCCATTATATTGATTTGTTTGGATGTTGCAGGGGGAGGGGGGGGGGTATTTTTATTCTTAACCTATTTAACGTTGGAGTTGAATCTTGTATCTTACTCCAAGAACTTAAGATTGATTGTGACATTTAGATGTAAGGTCAAGGTCATTTAAAACCACCACCTCTTTAACTTCTATCCTGCCAACGGAAATAAACTCTAAAAGATGTTTCTAGATACATGTACATGTATTTTAGGTTCCTTTTTACCCTTGGGTCAAGGACAAAGGTTAAGGTCGATTTCAAGTTCATAGGTCAAGGTGATTTTGGTAAATAGCTAATGTCAACATTTTATTCAGGTTACCAGTGACCTTGACCTAAGTTTCAAGGTCAATAGTCAAAAGATCTACATGCTTCAGTATGTAACTTGTCTTGACATTTAGAAGTTCTTAATTCTGCATGAACATCAAAAACTCAATTATACTGTCGTTTAATGCATTGTGTGCGGGCGCATGTGCATGCACGTCCTTGCATTTACTTTTGATAGTAACATAATGTAGGAATCCATTATACCTATTCATATTCTGAATTTCATCCCGTTTCGTTGAGAACTTAAAAAGTTATAGACATTTAAAGTTTCAGCCAATCAGATTGCAGCACACATGCATGCGCATGCTTTCATGAAAATTCTTTTACATCATGCTGTAGATCTTCATAGTGTATGAATTAGTTCAAAATTTCAAAGGATTTTGTCAGAAAACAAAAAAGATATTTAGACTTTTAGTTTCAGCCAATCGGAGCGAAGCGCACGTGCATGCGCGTGAGAATTTGCTATTTTGACTATGTTGTCATGTCTATACTACTAATATATCGTTATATTATGAGTTTCAAAGCATTTTATCCAAAATTTAAAAAGTTACGGCTATATCTATTTTATTGGTCATTTCACGTGTTACACGTGTGCGCACACGCACGCACGTGCGCGCAAAATGACCATCGTTCCGCACATCTACATAACATACCTAGTGACCCTAAAAAGGTTTCACCTAGATCGGATGAGTAGTTTACGAGAACACTCGCGGACAAAAAAGTACCGGAGAACAAAGAAGAAAATTCAGAAAAAGTAAAAACAATATGTTCCCAAACTTCGTTTGGGGAACATAATTAGAAGATAAGATTAATCCAGTGTATAGATTCTTCAACATATAACTTTCAAGTAAATACGTCTTTAGAATAATTGTATGAAGGAATAATAAAAGACATATATTTATTTAATAAAAGTATATAATTGTTGATTAAATGAAAAATAATTGTTTTACATGATGAATTCAATTTTTTTTTATCATTATAAGCACAAAAATGTTGATGATAATGCATAATACCATTTTTCTCTAAATTGCATTATTTCACTTGCTAAGAAATTCATATATTTATACTGCAGTCGCTTTTATAAAATTCTTAATGGAGTCCTTTGGTAGTGTCAATATCTCTTTGTTTACCATACTGATGAAGGAAGATTTAACAATTGGTCATTACGGTATTATGGTACGAGGTCAAAGGTCAAATGGAATTTGTCCTGAAATCCATAATTTGCCACATAAGTTTGAATATTCATCAAGCTGATTTTCAAGTGTGTACAACTAAGATTAAGGGGGATAGATCTAGAATTGGTCCAGAAAATTCTTCAAGAAGTCAGTTCAATCTTCTTGCATATAAATTCCTAGCATGCCTTGCATAAAGCATATCAATTGTCCTCTCAGAGTTTTCTGATTCTCTCCATATGCTGGTACTTTAACAATGTGGAGAGCAATAAGAACCTTTTTATAGG
>NW_026936541.1:0-7040 GCF_032062105.1 Saccostrea cuccullata
CTTAACTGTTCGTGCGCAATAAATATACAGTTTTTTTTTTTCGATAAATGGCACTGTAGCTCTCCGGTCTGTCAATATCTTTTTTTCCGGAGAGCTAGAGTTCTGCAGCTTATTTAATAGCAGTCCCATAATCTTGGCTATTTAAATGCAATTGAAAATAATTTTAATGTTCCGTGTTGTATCTCTAACAAATCAGTTCTAGCTGACTTGAATCTGAAAGCATGAAACTGTTCCCATACTTCCTGTGAGATCTTTCAGATAACAATGTTCAACTCCCATGAGTACTTTCAGTACTTTGATTTATTCTATCTGATCAATACATAGAGCTCCCAGCGGTTGTAATCGATGGTTTGAGGTTTTCTTCTTATACACACGGTTCCACCTCTTGAATTCCATAGGATCCGTGTTTTATGCCATGTTTACATGATTTTTTAGGTCGATCACCGTTCCTTTATCATCTTCAAATTTTCCACCTTGAAAATGGAATGAACTATATTTTTCACAAACAACAACATTATAAACGATCAGGGTATCGGTATTGAGGAAGGGGTTTAATTTGTACGAATACTGACGAGGGATGTCCGTTTAGTTCGAGAAAAATGATTTTTTTTTTTGTCAAAACAAATGAGAATATTTATATTTAGTATATACATACCAGAATACATCTTTTAAAATTATATTGAAATTATTTCACTTCTCGAGATAATGTCAAACAACTCAGTTTCCCGCATCTTAACTGTTGTTATTAAGGCAATGGCAAGCATTTGATAAAGCTAAATATAGAATAAAGAGTTTTTTTAATGACAAAATTCGGGGGTGGGTTTGGTGGGGGTTACAACTGTCCTCTCAATGTTAGTTATTTTAATTAAAGAAACCACTGGTGTCTTTCTTTTTTTGTCTTTCAGGGCATGGAAACTCAAGGCCTCCTGGAGAGTATTAGATAGCTCCTTCCCAGTTGTTTCGGGTAACCATAAGAAGGATATCGTGGCCAGTAGTGACAGAGAGCCAAACACGACACCTGGTCCCCAAGGTACGTAGGTACCCTATAAGAAAAAGAAAGTTAATAGATGGAATCATGGAATATATTATCTCTCTATATGAAATCGTGGACGATATTACCATATAAGTAAAAATAAAAATTTTAGCTTAAGGCAAATTTTGCGATTCGTCCTTAAAAAAAACGGTATTTTATTTTCAGCGAGATGTAAGTTTAGCGATTTTTAAATACTCACTAAAGAAGCTATTACAAATAAAACACAATGAATTTTTAGCGATATTAAATTCTAGCGATCCCAATAACTTCGCTAATAAGGCCAACATTAAATCCTTGCTAAAAATTCTGCTTATACGGTATCTCTCTCTATGAAATACTGCTCTTATGTAACTACATCTTTCATATAAAGCTGCATACTAATTTGAAAAAAAAACTAAAATCGAAGATGTATACATATTTAAACATACTTACAAACAAATTTGTATACCTAGTTAAAATGCTTACATCTCTATATCATTCTTCTAACAAACAAAGATTTACACCTAATAAAAATGCTTACAAACAAAGCTGCAAATGAGGATACCATTCCTCCTATTCTACCTGCCGCTGACCCCATTCCGATACCGAGTGCCCTATAAAGAGAAGAAAGAGCCTCAACCAACAAAACACAATAAGGCGGAATTTTTTCAGAGTCAACTTCTAAAATCTAGAATCATGACAGATTCATCCCACTGCAAAATTTAAACTTTTCAAACCGTAAATGCAGAAGAATGTCCCTTTCATATAAGGAATTTTACTAATTAAAAAAAATGAACAATACTTCATTATCCTACCCTTTAGTGATGTTTCCTTCTGCATTGTTATTCCTTTTCGGCGCTACATTTCGACAAAACCAAGAGAAGTTTGAACAAATAAATAAACAAAGATTTTTAAAAACACTCACCTTGAAAAATAAAGTTTAAAATTTTCAAGTACCCCGGTACATGGTATCAAAGAAAGCTCGTTTTATACAATTTGTAAAAACCTATGGTAGAATCTTATAGTGAAACATCATACCATTTATTTATAAATTCCTCTTAAAAAACACCAACTTTGGAAACATAAGATAATAATTTTAAAATACATTTATGCTCAACATTATATATGTAATATAACGAAAGGCTATGTCATTGTACTGCAGTTCAAAAATGGTAATTTTCATTTTAACAATGTGACTTTAATCTGTGCGAAAAACCATGTGAGCTTAAAAAGTGCGTTGAGCTGTGGAAATACACCGCCATGAATATGGCCGAGGCGTAAAGTGTTTGTCTTGTCCGTCTTCCGTCCTCCCGTCCTTCTGTCCTTCCATCTGTCCTTCCGTCAAACTTTGCGTTTAGCTCTGTGTCAAAGCTCTTGCAGTTTAATAAAAAATTATTCAAGATGTTTTCATTTACATAGCTTGATAGATAATGATGAGAGCTATGCAACTGCATCAACATTTTTTTAAGTTTAATCTTTCCCTTTCCCTTGACCTCATTTTTCTTAAAAGAGCTCAGTTTTAAAGAAACAATCCAGGATAGTGTTATCAATCTTCATACGCTGAAACATACTGATGAGAGCTATTAAACTGCATTACCATTTTAGACCCTGATCTCATCTTTTGACCTCGATCTCACTTTTCTTAAATGAGTTTTTAACTCAATTTTAAAAATACCATTCAAGGATAAATCTCTCTTGTGTATATAAAGATATCTTTTACCTTAGATTGGTAACATAAATCTCTGGATTGTGTATTAAGATATCATACCTTGTATTGATATGATAGATCTCTGGATTGTATATAAAGATACCATACCTAAGATTAGTAAGTTAAATCTCTGGATTGTATATAAAGATACAATTACATAAATTGATAAGATTAATGTCTGGATTGTATATAAAGATACCTGGTCTTAGATTGGTTAGATAAATCTCTGGATTGTATATAAAGATACCTTGCCTTAGAGTGTTAAGATAGATCTCTGGATTGTATATAAAGATACCTTGCCTTAGATTGGTTAAATAAATCTCTGGATTGTATATAAAGATACCTTGCCTTAGACTGGTTAGATAAATCTCTGGATTGTATATAAAGATACATTGCCTTAGATTGGTTAGATAAATCTCTGGATTGTATATAAAGATACCTTGCCTTAGATTGGTTAGATAAATCTCTGGATTGTATATTATAAAAATACCATACCTTAGAGTGTTAAGATAGATCTCTTGATTGTATATAAAGATACCATTCCTTAGATTGTTAAGATAGATCTCTGGATTGTATATAAAGATACCTTGCCTTAGATTGGTTAGATAAATCACTGGATTGTATATAAAGATACCTTGCCCTAGATTGGTTAGATAAATCTCTGGATTGTATATAAAGATACCATACCTTAGATTAATAAGATAAATCTCTGGATTGTATATAAAGATACCATACCTTAGAGTGTTAAGATAGATCTCTGGATTGTATATAAACATACCATACCTTAGATTGTTAAGATAGATATCTCTGGATTGTATATAAAGATACCATACCTTAGATTGTTGAGATAGATCTCTGGATTGTATATAAAGATACCATACCTTAGATTAATAAGATAAATATCTGGATTCTATATAAAGACTCCATAACTTAGATTGTTAAGATAAATCTCTATATTTATACCCCACGCAACTAGTTGCGGGAGGTATAATGTTTTTGACCCGTCCGTCAGTCAGTCCGTCAGTCAGTCCTCTTTTTTTGTCAGCGCAACTCCTCATAAACCGCTTGACAGAATTTCATCAAACTTTGCAGGTATTTAGGACACAATGTGTAGATGTGCATGTTACCAGGAAATTCCGATTCCATTATTTTTTCCGGGAATTTCCGCACTTTTTAACTTAGGCATTTGGCCATACCTTGAATATAGAGATGAACAGTTTGTCAGCGCAACTCCTCATAAACCGCTGCACAGAATTTCGTCAAACTTTGCAGGTATTTATAGTGGCTGGAACGTTATTGTTGACAACTTACACGCACGATCACGTTACACGAACGATCCCGCACGATTAACGCACGATTAAACCTGTTACACGATCGATCTTCCACGTTCACGATTCTACACGTTACACGATCTTACACGATTGTTAACGCAAACGCACGATTCTTCACTCAAAATAGTTCAAAATATTTAGGAATCATTATTTTCAAAACGAAATACGGCTTAATACTTATTTAAGATTTCAAAGAATTATCATTATTATTTCATAGACTTTAAAGAAAATATGCAAGACTTAATATTTTAGATTAAAAATAATTATTTCTAAGGTAATTCTCCGATCAAAAAAACGGATTTTGTTCGATCTGTTAGACGATGTTAATGTATATGGGTCGTATAATTTGATTGAATTGGATATCATGATATGCAGAAAGGGGGATACGATTGAACAAAATTGGCAGCATGGAATTACTTAAATTATAATTGCAAATGTTATCCTGATGTTTCAAATGATTCAACAGTGTTCAATGTCTGATAAACTTGCCAATTGTTCAACTTTTTTATTTGGAGAAATTTAAAACTAATTAATTACAAATAAGCTCAAGAGATAAACACAGATAATCAAAATTCCCGAGAATCATGCCGTGTCCATGTATATTTGTCGACTAACTAGTTATGTAAGCATTGAGAAATGTTTATTTCTTTGTAAAAAAAAATATATTTATTTTCAATGAATTGATTTCAAGATTATCTTGACCACAATAAGAAGTAAATAATAAAACAAAAATCAGATTTTTCAAAAAGGCGTTAAAGATCTAAGTACGGTTTATCACAATATTGATCGCGCTATTTGACAAGAACTTAATATTGTACGACTTACTATATTGCTTGTTTACGGGCGATAATTAGTTCGTTCTGCATTATGTAAATTGCGCTTTTTCATTTTAATTGGATTTTAATTAATAAATTAAGAAAAAAAACAAACAAGGGAAATGCTTATTTTACAAATAACATTCCGATAAAAACTTACAAAACGAAATTTACACGATACTAAACGCACGATCTCGCACGATTAAAAACGCACACGATTGAGTCTGATACACGAACGATCTTACACGTTAAACGAACGATCACTCACGAAACACGAACGATTCTACACGATTGGTTTGTCAACAATAACGTTCCAGCCAGTGTAGGACACCATGTGTAGATGTGCATATTACCAGGAAATTCCGATTCCATTATTTTTTCCGGGAATTTCCGCACTTTTTAACTTAGGCATTTGGTCATACCTTGAATATAGAGATGAACAGTTTGTCAGCGCAACTTCTCATAAACCGCTGCACAGAATTTCGTCAAACTTTGCAGGTATTTAGGACACAATGTGTAGATGTTCATATTACCAGGAAATTCCGATTCTATTATTTTTTCCGGGAATTTCCGCACTTTTTAACTTAGGCCTTTAGCCATACCTTGAATATAAAGATGAACAGTTTGTCAGCGCAACTCCTCATAAACCGCTGCACAGAATTTCGTCAATCTTTGTAGATATTTAGGACACAATATGTAGATGTGCATGTTACCAGAAAATTCTGATTCCTTTATTTTTCCGGGAATTTCCACACTTTCCAACTTAGACTTTATGGCCATATTTAGAATATAGAGATGAACAGTTTGTCAGCACCACTCCTCTTAAACTGTTGTACATAGTTTCTTTTATCCCAAAGAGTTTTGCCTATTATTAAATAAAATTTCATACCCCCCCCCCCCCCCCCCCACTTCAAATTAATGTTTGGATTTGTAGAATGCCAAGAAATTTTGATTCCATTATTTATCTAGAAACTTCATTCCACATTTAAATGACCTCATATGTAAGATATTTTGATGTGAAGATTTTTTTTAGCAATTATTGCCCTTTTTGATCTATACTATATATTTAAAATGCACTGTGCCTTTCATTATGTGTTTCACCGTCAAGTTTTGGGGGAGCGTGGGGTATGTGAGCTAGCTCACTTTTTCTTTCATATATACCTAATAGCGAGCGCAGCGAGCTCAATAGACTAACGTGTAAGAACAGAGGAAATTCGGATTAAAATCTGTACATACGTCAGCCAAATTTCTCTGTGCAACATTCCCAGAATTCCTGCACTACCCAATGTACTTTGCGCGAATATTGCCGAATAAATAAATAAATAATAACGTAAAGCATATATCCGGCTTTCAGTTTGTAGAAATCTTTCAAAGAAACAAGAAATAACTCTGCAATGCTTTTCGACAAAAATTGCACTAGTTCTATAGTTTCAAACAGACGCTCAGCTGTCTCCGTAAGCTCCGATGAGCTCCGTGACGTCACAGCTAGTCGAGATGTCTCGCGCGGCTTGACGTTCGAAGTGGTTGATCTCGAGTGTTTTTGATGGTACAACTGCGCTCGCCCTAACGGTCACACCGTAAAACATATTATGTATCCCTCAATTTTACTGTTGATTTTACGCAATCACGTGACTTCGTGATCCGACTTTCCAGATCACCACACTGTGGTTTTCTGAATCCATATCACCACTCTCTGAAACTGATGACGTAGTACGCAGAAACATGACGTTATTTTTCTTGTGCGTCAAAATGTCCATCTTTTTTATGCTTTGTTTTATAGATAAAAATTATGCAATTGATCTCTGAAGTTTTTTTCGCTATATTTTGCTAGTTATAAGGGGGTATATAATAAATTTATCCTTATAACAGTAACTTGATACGAGGAACCGTTTCACGTCTCGTTGACAGATCATCAGATCAAACTGGATGCTTGGCGTCTCGTTAGATCTGAAAATCCGCGCCTGTCAACTCGACATGATACGACCCTTCGGATCAAGTTACTGTTATTATAATATATATGGATTGTATATAAACATACCATACCTTAGATTGTTAAGATAAATCTCTGGATTGTATATAAAGAAACCATACCTTATATTAGTAAGATAAATCACTGGATTGTATATAAAGATACATTACCTAAGATTGGTAGGGTACAATTCTGGCGTGTATAT
>NW_026936542.1:0-71875 GCF_032062105.1 Saccostrea cuccullata
AAATCCCGACAAAGGAAAGACCAAGCACAGTGACGAGAACTATGAACCAGTGCATCCATGTCTTAATGAGATTTGTTATTTGTCCCCAAATTCCGACCTTTTTGTTCAAATTCTTAGAAATCAGGACCTCTGACTCGTTTGTAGACTGTGATGTGTTACCGTGGTCTGGTGTAGAGGTGAGGGGGGTCATAACTAACAAATTAAATTGTAAAGGAAATAAATAATTATAAATACATGTAACAACTGGAAATTCCATAACTCAGATAAAAGATTGCCGTTCAAACTCTATCAAATTAAGTTATTGCAACTCACACTTAAAAAAAATACTGACCATTTTCAATTGCTTTTACGTGTAAGTTAAGTAGTCTTAATCCTTGAGATGTAATGTTTTCTACAATACACCCCAAAACTTCATCACACTCTTCTTCTGGGCACGTGCAAGACTCTCTACATCTACGTCCAAAAGATCCAGATGGACAAGGTCTGGTACAATTATATCCATATGACCCATGACATTCTAAAGAGAGATTTATTTGAATTTTGTTGATTAATTTTACTTTTCGACGGATCTATTTGAAGTTTAAGAAATTTAATTCATGAATGAACACGAATCATGCCTTTAAAATACATTCCTAAATGTAAGTGGCCAATGATTGATAAAAACTAGAATAGAGTAAAACAACAGACATTCGGCTTAGTCTTGCTTACCCTTACATGTACCTTCCCATTCGTAAAAACCGGAACAGCACATTCTTGTCCCACTATAGAATGAAACCAAAAATATCAATCAAACAAAATACCATCTAAAATAAAATTGAGAATATTACTTTGTGTGAAACTGTATTATTTACTTTGCATATCTGCATCCATTAGGCGTTCCAGGCAAGATGGACAAGACTTTTGATGAGTACAATAATAATCCTAAGACTGACAACATAACATGATTCATATTTGGAAGTATTTCTACTCTTGATGGCCTTACTGTATATGAATCAATTTTATATAAACGATAAAAAGTGTCGCATTTCCTTATTTTGATGCAAAAGGCTACATCACGTGTTAATTTTATATTTAACGAAATAAATTATCTCAGGCTATTTTAATTCTTTTAACAACTTGATAAAAATAAAAAAAATCTGTAAAACCTAAAAATATTACTGGCCCAAACACAAGTTCAATTTTATCATTTGAAGATGAGAATTTTCTTAAATGAAACGTGGAAATAACGAACAGTAATCAATATCTAAAGTCCATTAAACATCACAAAATAGGAGCAGAGCAAGCATGGACCTACAAAACATTTTAGGGAAGTGAAGAAATTGTTTGACGTAAGCAACGTATCCTACCTACTGATTTTTTTTCAAGATATCCTTAATTTAAGATAACAAGGCCAACAGAAGTTCAATGTCAGCAAAATCAGCATAGAAGGTTTTGAAAACGATACAAATTAGTGAAAAATTTTGTATTGTTCAAAGTAAAATGTACCTAAATTACTATACATATATTCTAGATGTTTTGTTTATCCAAAGTTGTTTTGAAAGACATGTACAACAGAATATGTAGACATTGGATGGTAGAACACATTTCATTTAAGAAATGGAACTCCTAACAACTCCTACATGTAGGAAAAAAAGACAATAAAATTTAAACTGCGTTACACATATAAGGGAAGAGATAATTTTGATAAATGTAATAGATATTTAAAGTTTATGATTCTAAGCTTTATGAAAGTGTGGCGAGATAAATCGCATCCCATTTTTAAATCTCTTCTCTTCCAGAATAAAATTCTTACAAATCTTCAATATAATTCTGAATTTTCCGCGAAGAGTGTCAAATTCCAGGAGCCATTTTGTACTTGCGTTTTTATTTCAATCGAGATGTGTTTGTTAGTAGGAAAAGCATTTTATTCCTCTTCTCGGCTCAGTGAGAGAAATGCACCGATTTGTTAAAACAAAATCGAAGAAGTGAATTTTGTAAATCTATATTAATGATAATCGTATGCTTTATCTACATGCATTTCAACATTTCCTTAATTTGCTTTATGTTTTCATTTTTTTTTTTAAAGAAAAGAATATGAAAGACGCTATTTAAACTCCAAGTCCTAAGCATCAAAGAGGCGAGAATAAATAACAAATACTCGTACTGAAAGTCTTTTAAATTCCACGGTGTTAAAATTTCACGATTTTCCAAAAAGTAACTATTGCTATGGTTTTAATTCAATGCTGAAAAAAATTAATTTAAATTTCTTTTAAGTATTTGAATGTTTAGTTAAACTAATGATAGCACTCACGATGTGTTTAATTTTGCGGGAAAATGATTAATTCCCAATAGAGTGACATGAAAGCTCATATTATTTGCCAGTTTAGAGCATATGTTTTCCTGAATATTAGGAAGATATGTTTTAAAACCAAAACATCTATTATGATAGAAACACTTATTCGTCCTCAATAACTTAAACGCTAAAGCAACAAATATTTAAGGGGGCCGAATGGGGTTTCCATTGTGTAACATTTTTCACAAAATCAATCCAATATAACTAACTGAAGAAATCACAGGTTGAAATATTTAATAACAGTTATATATAACCGATTTTTAAAGCGATTTTTCAAGTAGAACTGATAGGTTGATCGACGTCGTAATTATGTGTTTTTGACAAGAATTGAAAATTGAGAAAAAAATATAATTGTAGTTTATGCCTGATACTGCAAAATGTAAAATACTGTAAAACTGTATATGTTTGATGTTGTAAAATAAGATTCTCTTTCGTACTAGATATTTGACACAAACAATCAAAAAGGTTCAATCAAACTCGATCAAGGCCGTAAATCTTGATCCGGACCAAAATTAATAACCTCTCAAAGTATCTGCATGTGAACAATATTATAAAATATTTGGAAAATGTGGGGAGATAAAAAAAAATATTCAAACTTAATTGTAAATTAAAAAAAAATAAAAATAATAATAAAAAAAGAAATGCATATACTGAAGTCTTTAAGAATTAGAGAAGCCTGTTGTTATGAAATGCGTCAAGATTTATTATCATGGAATTTATTTCATACGGCATACGGCATTGTAGAAACATTAAAAAAAGATGTATATTTAAGTTTTTTGACAGAAGCAAACAAGTCATTGTCATTACACACAAAAAATGTTACGCACTTTTCAAATGTAACATTCTTTAACTAATAATAAACTGATGACCAAAAAGGTATGTTTATATTTAATTTATTATTCATAACAATAAAAAACTACACACATGTATGCCGATTTGGAAATTTCATAAATGCAATCTTCCTACTCATCCTCTTCAGCATCATTTTCCACTGAAAGATGCTGCAAATACATTCCAATCATACATTTGTAATAATCCTGTAGATAAAATGAGGACTGTTTTCAAGCATTCTATTTTCAAAGGCCTTTAAAAGTGATTTTTTTTTTCTTTAAAGATTAAATTCAAAATACATATGTTTAAAATTGACATTTATTTCATGTGTAATAATGATGAAGTATGCCCATGGAGGTCCGAAAGACAAGAGCCTTATATAAATATTGTGTATTGATAAGAATGTAAATCGTTGTTGTGATACATTCAATGGTCCTTGAACCTTCGAAATATATTCATGAATAATATATTTCAATATAAAAATATTCCAAGGTATTTATAGTAAGGTTTAACGAAACTTTTTAGACATAGCATGAAAGAAAGGAAGTTCGGAAAAGCTTAATATAAATAGATTTGACGATTAACCCTTCAAATGATGAAATAAGGATGTTTTGCCTCATTAAAAATTGTCAAGTGTACATATACACATGTTCTGTCGAACCATGTTCATTCAGTTCTGAATCTTTATCATGTGACATATCTTTGGAAAAATATTCATTCATATCATGATATGCATGGCTGTCAGTCTGTTTCTCACATAAATCATCAAAATACATATAGCCACACCCATCTGTATTCTCTGGATCGGGTAATATATCAATATAAGCATTTGTTTGAATGTCTGACATTTCGGTATATACAGCCAGTGCGCGGTAATCATGATTTTCTTTTTTATGCTCAGAGAAAACACTTCTCTGCATATACTCTTTCTCTGATGTTTCATTTTCAATGGTGTTGATATCGGCATATGCAGAACAACCCTCGTTTAGCATATCTGAATAAACATTCCCATGATTGTCTTGCTGTTCTTCAAACACTTGGTTTATATGTACTGGAACATGTTGCTTTGCTTCCTTTTTAATCCTTGAAAAAAATTGATTTAAAATTTTTTTAAACAAATATTAGGGTAAATATTTGTTTTATTTTGCTTTAATTGATATTATTGAAAAAGAAATAATTTTTTGTAAATGAATGATCGATACTTTTTTGTTCCTTACCTTTCGTTTCTGCATTTTATCATACAAAGTCCAAAAATGGTTAGACATATCACAATAACCAAAATAATGAACCAGTGCATCCATGTATTTATGAGGTTTGTAATGTGTCCCCAAAGTCCGATGTCAGTGGGCATGTTTTCAAAACTGAAGTCTGTTGTCATATTCTTTTGATGTGATATGGTACCATTGTCTGGTTTAGACCCTAATGTAATATCTTCCTTTGCTAAAAAGAGAAATGAATTATAATTTTTTTTGCAGAATTAAATGTTTGTTACGAAGAAATTTGTCAGCAAAAACGCTCTTGATGAAGATGACCACCTGTGTCTATCATTAAGTGAAGAAATAATAATCCTTTAAACGTCGTTGTTAATTTTTCTTTAACACAGCCCAACATCTTATCACACTCTTCATCTGGGCACGCGCAAGACTCCATACATCTCGGTCCGAAGAATCCAGATGGGCACAGACTAGTACAGTTATATCCAAGTGAACCAAGACATTCTAAAAGGACAATTCTTTTATATTTAAAAACGGAGTTGGCTTTTACCATCTAGGAATTTACTATTCTAAAAGGATGAATTTGTTATATTAAATTAATTAGAAAGGTAATATAATAAGAATAAATTAAACATTTTACAAATTTATTACAAATACCTTTATTTTTAGAGCAATCTATTAAAATGATCGTGATCCTAATAGAGACAAGATATGATATGTATTCGTACTCACCATGACATGTATCATTCAGTTCGTAAAAACCACTACAGCAATATCTTGTCCCACTTAAATATATAAAAAATGAATTAATCGAACAAATTTTAATCTGACAAAAATGAACAAATGTGAAATCTTGATGATATATTTACTTTGCATGCCTACATCCACCCAGTGTTCCAGGTAAAAGTGTTAAAACCCTTGATGAGAAGAGAAATAATCCCAAAACTGTCAATGCACCATGTGACATATCTTTAGGATAACACTGTCCCCTCGTCTTAATAAAAGTGTGTGGGTCTTCCTTTATATCATAGACGATAAGTCGGATTTCCTTGTTATAAATAGATAGATCACATGTTTTTGTTTTTAAAATTCTACTCAGTCAAAAACACATTGTATTTTTTTAATTTGTACCCTGTTTTATATATAAGTGTCTTGATTCATCAATTAAATATTTGTTCTAGCGTCAAACTAATCGTACTAACTAACAATTTAAGATATTTCATTGTTTATATTTTTGACTTTATAAATAATCATATTAAGTAGGTTTATGCACTTTGGATATTGTACTTTTGATTGATTGATTGATTGATTGATTGATTGATTGATTGATTGTATATTGTTTAACGTCCCTCTCGAGAATTTTTCACTCATATGGAGACGTCACTGTATGCCGGTGAAGGGCTTCAAATTTAGACATTTAACTCGGCACTCAGGGTCATTGAGCAGTGAGGATTCTTTATCGTGCCAGCGCCTATCCTGACAGGGGACCTACGTTTTTAAGGTCATATCCGAAAGATCCGTGATTTTTTACTTCTAGTGTCGAGCGCTTGGCGAAGGAACAGTCACTACCTATGTTTACATCTTAGGTATAGCGCGGCGCCGCGAACGAGAATCGAACCCGGGCCTCCCGATCACGAAGCGAACGCTCTACCCTTAGGCTACCGTGTACTTTTGTAAAGTTTTATTGATTAAATGGCACACTTCATAAGAAATCTTTACAAGTGGATTGAAAACCCGTGGCTTCATGTATCGTTGATAAAAGGGGTTTTCATTAGAAATAATGTAAAATTTTTAAGTGAATGTAAACTAAAGTTATATGAAAGATTTGGCTTGGCCAGCTGTATGAGGGGCGTTCAATAAATAATGTCATTCGTGCTCGGAAAGAAACAAAAAAAACGCTTTTCAATGATTAAGTCTCAAATGATTTCACTCAGATATTCTCTTTTAATTAACACATGTCCGTAACATTTTTATCCAATTTCTAATTGTTTTTAAAACACATTATTGAGTATGCCCCTTTGTATACTGGAAATTAACAGATCCTATGATTTACTGTACTTGTTTTTTCTTTCTGAAAGATGTTTTTTTTTCAAGTTTTGGAAATGAAACAAGTCAAGGGTTGAAAGATCTGGCGAATATTGTTGTATGACAAAACATTAATTTTCTGTTTACCCCCAAAACTCCTTTACTCTTCATGGCCTGTGGGTTTGGACGCTGTCTTGAAGAAATTTAATGTAGTGGATTCCTGATTCTGGTTCCTTCCTCTCATAAACCTTTCAATTTTTTGCCAAAAATTTGCTTTCTAGACTCCACTAGAAACTGCACTGCCTAATTGAACAAGAATTTGAGCAACAAAACCACTAATATTTAAGAAAATAGCATATAACACTGTTGTTGTGCTTTTGCAATTCTTTGCACTTCTCAGACCTTTGTTGTTTAGGTGCAACTTTGTAAATTTGTTTTGAGGAAAGCAATGGATTCAAGTTTCATTATTTGTCTGAATTTCAGACAAACGTGAATAAATGCAATTTTTTATTTAAAAAAATAATAAATGTTTACATATTCTTACACACTGTCGTTTTCACTCAT
This sequence comes from Saccostrea cuccullata, assembly GCF_032062105.1. Taxonomy (NCBI): domain Eukaryota; kingdom Metazoa; phylum Mollusca; class Bivalvia; order Ostreida; family Ostreidae; genus Saccostrea; species Saccostrea cuccullata. Next base: position 6,967 of record NW_026936542.1, read on the forward strand.
TTTTCAAAACATAGGGTGACCTTTAAGTATTTTGGCTTTTTTTTACAGTCAAATATTTATTTAAAACATTGTAAACTACCCCCAAAATGATGCCTATTTAATTTGCTATGTGTTTTAAAGTCAATCAAACATAATCAGTAATAATTTGTTGAATTTTCGCAAACAGTACATTGGTTGTTGTAAGTCCTTGTCGCCAAGGACGGTACCCATTTTTGATGCCCATTATATCTTTTTCGTTGATTGAAATCCACTTGCTTATGTGTGTATAAAACAGACATTGATTGCTGTAAATTTCACATATTTCAGTAAATATTTCTTTGAGGTTCATAACAAGTTTCACGCAGTTTTAATGAAGCTGTGAATTTCACTCTAGTTTATGGATTCTTTGCCATTCATTTTTAATGCAGTGTCTCGAATAGCCCTTGTTTTTCAGCTTCCCACAATGAAACTATGTGACGAAAAGTGGTCAGATAAACTGTTATCAATTCATTGAAGATTAAATAATGAGAGAAAGTCAAGCTTAATGTCATATGATTTCTATGATGTATGTCATCGAGCTCATTATTTATTGAACATCCCTCTTATTATAGCTCTTACATGAATGAAGCGTATCGTTTATGCAATATTTGCCAATTTTATCCCACTTTATAGAACTCATTTCAAAACATGTAATAACAAGAATAGATATGGGTTACCCCATATCCAAAAATATTCGACTTTTAGATTTAATATGTTTAACAGTGTTTATAATGACTTTAATTTAAAAAAACTGCACTGTCTAATTATGGAATTGGTGTAAATTTCGGGAGTTCGTAGCATTATGGTCGCCCAGTCTCCTAACAAACAGTACACATACCTATGTCCGCAAGACCAACATTAACCTTGGTCTACACACGTGCGATGGAGCTGTCAAACGCATCCAGCGAGCTCGGAGAAACACATTTTGTTTTGCCGAGAAGTTACGATGGCAGACAAAACGTTTCTTTTCTTAATTAGATCATATGAATACGTATTCCGATTAATAAAAATTATACAATCCCTGTTGAACTATAGTTTGTTCTATTATTTGCATCTGCAACAACTTGTGTTTAAAATGGCCGGGTTAGGAAAATCAGGACCGGGTCGGAAAATTCTAAACTGAAAACCTTTTTTGTTTTGAAAATTACTGAAATATACTAATGTAATCATCGCAGAAATTACTTACATAATTCAAGTTCTATATAAAATGGTATGCTGAACTTCAACACGAACCCGAATCTCCGACCCAGTTCTCGTCTTGCTACACATGTTATACCCTACAGTTTACCAAGTGTACACACGAGCAGAATCCGGCCAGGGATTGAAAATTCCGTCATTTAATAAAACACACACACAGAATGATTATTTTTTTCTTTAAGAAGAAATTGTATGATAATTAACGGACTATAAACATGTACTTAATACAATTGTTGATATAGTATTATCAATTTATCGGTGAAAAGATCTGAATCGAAGAATGACCTAAATATTCTCTGTTATCAAACATGTAAAAAAAAAAAAGGCTGAGGAGGGAGCGAGCGTAGGAATATTGATATTTTTTATTTACATTTCGGGGGGAAAGTGATTTTCTAATAGTATTTTGACGTTGTTTTTGATTTCTTTAACGTATGACATACACAACTTTACTCTTATCATTAACAATAATGTTGTATCTACTTATCATGATGGAACTATTTTGGTCGGACCAATTTGTGTGAGCCGCCGATGAATACAGTAATATATCTTGCACTAATAGTATGCACTGATCGAATATATTAATAAAATAAAATAATTCTTACATTTTTTTATTTTTCTAATGATTTGAGAGTCAGATATTCGTCATTTTTCCATACTTTTAAGATCAAAACTCGCCAGATACCATTTGTTCCTTATAAATGGTTATTCTTACATTAGCACAAATACTTCTTGAGATATTGAGATTAGATTGTCGTCACTGACAGTTGATTTTCCAGTAAGGTTAGAGCTCATGAGTTTAATTATTTACCGTGTCTTTTGTCGTTTGCAAAATTATATTGTAAAAAGACGATCTGATCGTGCACGCAGGTACTATGAGGTTGATGTTCGGTGGAAGCTTTTGTTTCTGATTGACAGATTCTGTGTTGTTTTTGGAGTTCGGGTATTGCAGTAATCTGTCACAGTTCCATTGGGTGTTGGACATGCCCTGTTGTTAGCGTAGCCGTGTTTGTGTTCATGTTACAAGGTAGATTTTGTACAAAATCCTATACACGAGAAGACAAAAGATACCTTCAACTCGAAATTTCGTTATATCAGAAACGTATTATCAATTAACAATAATTACATGTACCTTTATTCATATGCAGACACCATATATCCCAGTGATTTTGAAAAAAAAGATACCATATAATCTGACACAATTGATTCATTTATGGATATTTTACTAGAAAAAAGACGTTAAAGCTACCTAAAAGCAAATCTTTTTGATAAACGGAATGACTTTAAGTTGGTTTGATGCGCAAGAGCATGCTCTATTTATGAACAATTTCTGAAGCAAGGTAAGTTATTGTCAGATAAGTCGGTGAAACAAGAATATCGACAGTTTTATTTAAAGGCATTATATTGCAAGTTCCATGTCGATGCAATAATCTTGTCAGCAATACAATCAATCATTAAGTCAAATGTGGATTGATATTTTTTTGCTTTTTGTGAGGTCATTCTGGCAACGGATTTTTCTGTTGTTTTCCTGATTATGACAAGGTGGAGCCGAGGCGGGGACCGGTGTGACCGTCGACAGAGGATGCTCACTCCTAAATGGCACCTGATCTTTTTCACCTTTATTGTTTTAGAGGTCCGTGTATGTTCTTCTCCTGATTTATGTTGTTTGAATAGGCTTTTTTCGTCATTTCTGTATCTTTAATTAAGGATTATACTTATTCAACAAGGAATATAAATGATCCACAAATTAAAATATTTGAAATAAGATATGATTATCAAAAGTAAATTTCATTTTCAGGCAACAACGGTTTCCAAATTAGAAAGATTTAATCATATTATCAAAGATAATACATGTATTTCAAAAGAACAATAGATATGAGTTATGACTATACAAGAAAATTATTCTCTTGTGCCTTTGAAAACAATACTACATGTAATTCAAGAACGGAAGAGGGAAAACATAGTTTTACCATTTTTAAACCAGGTCATGTCATTTTTTATGTAAAAAAATTGAAAGAAATCAATATAGCAAGTATTCTGTTCCATCTTTTACCTCAAGATACATGTACTACCAGCCATTTCAAAATACTTCCCGGAAGCTACTGTCACAGGAAAGAGCATATCAGATAAAAATACATTATTTGTTTCTAGAAATACTTCCTGTTTTTATTTACAATACATGTTTTGTTTCTGTGGTCAAAATACATATTCGGATAAGAAAACATTTGGCCGGGGAAGATGAAAAATAGAGAAAAATTAATATATACTGAATGTAAGAACTGGTTTGGCGTATCTGTTTATAAACATCTCTACTGAAACTAGTTTCTACTCATTTTAATTTTCTTACTAATTCTAGTAATTTTCTTTCAAACGATAAATTCTAAAGGAACGTAAAGGAAAGTATTATATCTAATTACATCTATAAGAAGGGACGCCTGTAATTATGTTATATATCGTATTTACAGAATCAATCACTCCTTATTTAATTCAGCATTTCATTTTTAAACTGCTTTAACCCCCTTCCCCACAGTCATGCATTTTAACGCATATACCGTTGCCCCACAATCACGCATTTTAACGCATATACCTTTACCCCACAATCACGCACTTTAACGCACATTGCGTTTTTTGACGTTTTCTGCTCTGATACAACGTAAAGTTTTGATGGTATGACAATAAATGATACGATAATAATTTTTTTAATTCCATTCTAATATATTTCGCAAATAAAAATACTTTTCCTCGTTTTAATACGTCCGAGTCGTTCGATTTATTACAGGAAACTTGGGATGCGAGACAAATTAAGAAGGTATTTCTTTTGACACTAAATAAACCAATCATGCACTTGAACTACTGGAATGGTGATGTGGTTGTCCCCCAATATTGTGTGAAATGGGACTTATGTTCCAGAATTTATCAAATTCGACAAATGATTTTTTTAATGTAAATATTTGATAAAAATGTGTGCAAAAATCGACAGAAGGAATTGATAAAATTACCAAAAAAATTAATGTAATTCATACTCATATAACTGAAGAGAAAAGATGTTTGGTTCACTGAATAAATCTTTGTTTTAATTTACATTTAATCTTATTTCTTGTTCGATTTAAATTACAATTCGTAAAAATACAATTTTATTGTTTCTGCCTTACACAGCAATAAAAAAAAATACATACACAATTAGAAAGGAAAAACAAACCTAGAGAAACGACAATATCATGTTGAAAAAGATGTAGGTTAATTCAAATTTGAATGATTTCATTATCAAGTCAACGTTTCCAATACCGGTATTCGTAAAAAGTGTTGCACTTACTCGTATGTATTGATTTTTAAAAATATACGTTCATGTATATGTACAAAAAACAAAGTATTCGGGAAATTTTATGCAAGTAAACTACATACTTGTTTGATAATTTTAAAAACAGGGCTGGACAAACGACAAGTCCGTGAACCAATGCTCGCTAGTAATACCCCGCTCTGATGTGAAAATGCATACACTTATATGTTAATTAAAATTTACACAAGTTCAGTTACGGGCATATGCACTTACAAATAGGAAGTTGACATCAGATTCATGCAAAAATAACTCCCATCATATCGCATGCCGTAACAAAGTATGTGCTAAAATTTCAAGCATCTGCAATATAAGTAATATATATATATATAATATGTACTTGCTGGAAAAAACTGCGACGGAAATGTGTTATGTTTTGTACGACAGACGCACGGATTAACAGGCAGTTGACATCGGATTTAAAAAAAATAGATGCCACGATAAAGCATGCCTCAGTGAAGAATATGCTAAAATTTCAAGCTTCTTTGATGAGTAGCTGCTGCGAAAATTGCGATCAAAATTTATTACGGACAGACACACAAACAATATCAAATGAACACAAGCAAGAAAATTAACGATACATTTACAAACTTAATTAATGCGTCTTATATACAAGAACAGTTTTTTTCCTTTTATCTCTATAACAAATTTAAAAAAAACCACAGGTACTTGTGGACAGGACCTATTTTATAATACCCTGGTATGACTTTTTTCGTAAATCGTTAAATCTATGTTATTTTTTGGGTTTTTCATATGGAATACATTGTAAATAAGTACTAGAAACATAATTCTTGAGAAAAAAAAGAAAAAAAAATATTTTGACCAGGGGTGTATATTGGGGGGGGGGGGGGGGGTCCTGTCCACAAGTACCTGTGCATCATTTGAAGTCATTAATAACATATAATCAAATTCTAAAATGGAAAAAATTTGAAAAATGTCTTCAACATTAAAGGTTTAGATTTCCTTGTTTGACGTATGTATGGAAAATATTATTAGAATAATTTAAAGATTTGTTAACTTGAGGAAATTATCAATGATATGCTTTGAAACATTTGATTCCATTTGATTCCATTTGAGATAAACTTTTTCTTCTTAAAAAAAGAAATTGAGACTTATCGGTCAAGATTTTGTGATTTAAAGTCTTCCAGAGGTGAGGTTTTTTTAAACTTTGGACTTTTTTTTCACCTTTTAAATGTATTCTTGCAAGTGTAATAGAAAAGTCTCAGACTTTCCGCCTAATAAACATGATAAACACTGTAATCTTCCTTACAGAAAAATGAAAACAAGCTGGTCATAATTTTTTTTCAAAGTCAGCTCCAAAAGCACTTCCAAAAAGGTAAGTGAGATTAACCGAATTTTTTGTTTGTTAAAGCTGAACACGATTCGTAAAAGGAATGTTTCCGCCACTTTTGTTCGGAGAATCGCTATACCTGCAGACCCCTATATAAAGGGTAGGACTTTGTCACTGTTTGGTGTAATCGGTCGACAACGGTGTAGACGGACGTATGCTATATAGGACTCGGTAGCGACAATAATAACGTAATACTTCGTCTAATGCAGGAAAGTAAGATACCAAAGAAACTTACAGTTATAGTTGTACAGGTCAGTGCAGTATACAAACAAACACAGATACACGTAACTGCAATAAAATGTAAACAAAGGTAATACAAGATAACAGCACTAACACGGGTCGCCATTCCACGCCGATACCCGTGACAATAAAGCAGTCAGGTGTAACGAATGCGACGAGTATTCCCTAGTGTTGATGTATCGTAGATAATGATATCGAAAATGGCGTATGCCTATTTACGAGTCGTGTTCAGCTTTAATATCACTCTCGAGAATTTTTTAACTCATATTGAGACACCATCACTTGCCGGTGGATGTTACAAATTCTAACCAATACTCGACACATAGAGCAGTGGGGGATATTTTTCGTATATTGAACTATATTCACCTACTGTGGGACGAAGCCTCGCTTTATAAGATCTCCTTTACAGGACCGTTTTCAAGGACCGGTCTCCGCGTCCTGCAGTTGGATTTTAAAAAACCCGTTATGTAAGCATCGATCTTACTCCACGACCCAAGAGCAGACGGACGCTCAAATCATTGCACCACGCGTCTCAGTTTAAACTGTCTATGATGAACCATTATGATTTCCGGTAACAACTTTATATGTAACAACACAACACACCTTTCTTATGGTCTTGCCTTTCTTTTATATCAAATAACCTAAAAATTATTGCATATGGCATGTATAGAGCTTGTATTTGCGTATAACACATATACATTTTATGAATATATTTTACTTCTAAGCGTAAATTTCAAATCATGCATAAATGTTTTACAATTCGTAGTATTTAGGTGTAATGTGCAAAACTTAAAATTTACTTGAAAGTTATATGATAAGACTCAATAGGGACAGTATGTTTTTGCATTTTTTGCAAAATAAATATATGTCTTCAGATGGCACAACATGGTGCCATGGTTAGGAATAAAAAATGATCATCATGCTGGGGGCTCGGTTCTAATTGCGGGACGGATGAGAAACTTTAAACCGAGGTTCTGGGTCACAAAATGTTTGGGTCCTCACTGCTCAAAAGTTTGAAGTTCCGGGTACAGGTCATAATTTGCAGTCCTCTAACTGCAAGTGGAGGCGTCTTATTATAAGTTTGAAAAAATCTCAAAAGGATATTTAACATTCAGAAAACGGATTTCCCTCAAATATTGTTAAAGAATTATTTAAAAATTGAATTGTCTCTAGTTTTTCTGTTCACGGGAAGGAGCAGAAGAAGGATGCGACAAGTCAACAGGGAATGCTTACTTCTACATAGCACCTGATCCTACCTCCAGTGGGTTTTTTTTCAGGGATTATTTCGTCTTTCTCCCAATTTGATTTGTTCCAGAGGACTTTTGTGTTTGATTTTTGTTATCTTCAGATATCGCTTCTATCGACAATCGAATGCAACTGAAAAAACACTTCTCAAATAAGTGGTTCGCAACCATGAATATATGTATGAAAAAGACTCCCGCTTAAAGTGTGGATCTATAGGCGTATAAAAAGTTTATTTAATAGTGTAACTGATACAGCCTATTTTTAAAATTGATTAATTAATTTCAAATATACAACAGATTATGCAAAAAATACAATTTATACTGTATGATAAAAAACTTCATCGTTGCCCCAGTCATCAGTACTTTCCTATCTCTAATTTTAAAGGAACATGTTTATACAATTTTCAAAATGATTGACTAAAATGTAATGTCTTCATTAAGGAATATAAAGTGAAATATTTGGTAATTATTAAATACATAACATAACGCAGAACATAAATCATCCATGTTAATATGTGTCCTAAAGACAGCATCATAATAGCGAATAGATGTAATTGATTAATTTGTGTGTGCGTTTAAACTATTCTTTTCTTCTTCTTTTGCTTGAGTCAATTATGTTTTTATTAAAAAAAAAATTGATAATTGAAAACAAAAAAAGGTTATGAAAATACATTGATATCTCAAAACTTTCATAGATGGGTTTCTAAAAATTTTCAGATTTTCCAGTAAAAATAGGAAACATTATGAACTCACACATGTAAGCTGACAATTCAGTGAAGGAAATCATTAATTAAATACGGTTATACACATGTTCTGATGATTCATAGTCATTAGAGTCATTCACATTTGACAAGGCGGTGTAACAATTGGCACTAATACCAACATACTCATGATACATTTTGATCTTCAGTCACATGATTCTCTGATGCGTCTTGTGCAGTTTGATTTCCATCTAAGCGATACATTTCATCAATTTCAACAGGAATTGTGTATTCATTCAGACCATCCTGACTATAATTGACTGTCTGTTTTATATATCAGTTGTTTGTGTTTAAATGATGATTTGTATGTACTCTCTTTCCTCTCCTTTAAAAAAGGAAATTAAAATTCAATCAGATAGATTATTACTCTCAATATTTTAAGTTTACCGGAAGTTTAATATAAAAAAAGTTATTTTTTCCACGTTCCTTTTCTTCCTTCACAATATAATAACAAAACAAAATGAAGCAAACAAAATACTGGGGGAAATAACCCAGTTTTCTGTATTTAATGACTTGATAAAATGTTTTCCCAAGTTTCTCTTCAATTGCTTAAATTTTCTAAAAGAACTTCTTCGGAGGTAAATCTTATAGACGTAAACGCAGAAAAATGTTCCTTGGAAATGGACTAGTAGTAGGATATTGTGCTAACAAGTTTTGAATCTCTTGTCATTCGATCTAATATATATGTGAACAAATCTTAATAACTGTAGTTCTAAACAACAACATTTGTGGGGATCAAATTTCTATGATTTCTAATCTAAAACCGTTTCTTGAGCATTACATTTCGTTGTTTCGAAAGTAACAATATTTAATTTATAGTCATATGAAAAACTCGTGTGGAATTGTATTTAATTATTTACTTTTCAGGAGTTATAGAAAAAAAACTGCAATTAAAGGTTCATTCCCTATAAGGCCGTTTTTCGGTCCACAATGACTCCAAAATCTCAATATATATATATATATATTTCCCTTTAAAAACTTTATGAATCATCGAATTAAAGTTTAAATTTAATGCCAAATCTTGTTTGGTCACTGATCCTGTAGTGTTTTTTATGATATTGGGTCTTAAAGTGATATACTATCACTCCGTATTAACCTTAGCGCAATAGGAAAACATGAGAGGGTTAGTGTGTTTGACAACTCCTACACATGTCATAACCACCTAGTGGATTATTTCATCTTGTTAATTTTAATTTAGAGTGACATTTTCTGTGGTTACAATCAGAATTAAAAGAAGCCATGTAATTTTCATCGGGAAATATTGAGTTTTTATGTTAGAAATATTTAATCAAAGGCCTGAAAGGACTGGGGGACATAAAATAAATTCTTGCTTTACTGATGGTGATTGAATTGTCAGTTAGGAGTGAAGTACTGTAATACGTTTTTATGTACTTTTTTGCATTATATGACGCAAATTTTATTGTTTAATTTTCCTCTCATATCTCTTAATATATTGTTTTAAAAGTGCATCCGTTTGTTCTCGAATTCTTTTTTGTGGTTGTACAAAGATACTAAGTAAATTTATATTATCTGTGCTATTTGTTTAAAAAAGGTTTAATTACTGACATGGAAAATATCTTTCATAATGGGGTTTCTCGTCCCAACCTGCCAGAGAGACGCTCATATTTTCTCCGTATGAGTGAGACAGTGTCGAAGTAATGTACGTATGTTATCTGGATGCTGAGGTGAACTTCATCTACGGGTTTGGGGAGCCAACACGCATCTTTGGTACAATACAAGCTTCGAGAACTGCGGCTCTGGCTTAGCAAACCAGAAGTCAGGGGAATCCTTCCTGATTGGAAGTTGCAGAAATCTGCTTGATCGAAGACATACTGAAACTCTCTAAATGGGTAGTGGAAGGAGCTGTTGAAAATCTCGCGGGTTTCTATGGGGAGGGACAGTGCCCTGGCTTTTATTGCCTCAGCCGTGCAACCAATGACTACGTAGTTCATCAGGTACGAGATATATAAAAGAGACTATCAACAGAGCAACTCTATGATTACTTCACATCAAAAATAAATTATCAGGCAGACGAATCCGGATATTTACTTTGTAATACTGTAGACGTACTTCTTTTCCACGGGGTCATAATTCCGCGGAATCTCAATTTCTGTTGAATCCGCAGGTAGAAACTTACGCGGATTTTCTAGATTGTCACTGTATGTCTTACATATATATTAAGTACGCTTGGACAAATTTCTGCGGCAAATTTGTTGTCGCGTACATAGCGTAAATAAATACCACGCGGAAAAAAGTACTTCTACAGGAAATGCCGAATGGCATATTACCACAAAAGACAAAACAGGAATAAAAGCGAGGAGAATGAAACTGATGCAGAGGAAGGGCAGGCTTCTCCATCCTTTGGTAGTCCAAAGGTTATCAAGTTAGAAGTCCCTCGTAGTATGTCTTCACATGCCAAGTGTCAATTTTGTAATAAACGAGAAAATCTCATTGTGATAAAAATATTAATGAAGACATGAGGACAATTGTACGATCATACTAGAAGGTACCAGATGTTGCCAGAAACATTTATGTGAGGATGGATTAAAAGAAGAATGCAAAAAGATGCTCTCGAAGGTGACAGATCATACCATGTTCAACAGAACAGATCTAATGACTTTGCTGTACAATGTTCGCATGAATGTGCTGAACAAGTCGAAGGAAATCGACTTTGCTAACCCTCATGGACTATCAGACACCAATTATGTCCATTTCACAGGTCTCACTAAACAGCAATTTGACAATTTGGTAACATACCTTCCATCACTGAGAAACACATCAGTCAGATCAGCTAGAACATGTTTAGGGCTTCTGTTGACAAAACTACGTACGGGGGTGTCCCTTAAAGTGATGAGCAGTGTGTTCCAGATACTATTACCTAATGTACATAACATATCAAAAGCAATCCACAGTGCAAGGGCTGTGCTAATGAAAGAATTTGTTCCCCAGTATCTGGGCACTCAGCATGTTTCTAGGGACGAATTTATTAGAGAACACACTAGTCCTTTCGTAAAGCAATTATTTGCAGGTGGTGAGGATGTCGCAGCCCTTGTTGTAGATGGCACATACATTTACATAGAAAAAAGTTCAAACTACAGTTTCCAGCGCCGAACATATAGTGCTTACAAAAGCCGACCGCTGCTAAAGCCAATGATGATAGTTGGTACTGATGGTTACATACTAGATGTTATTGGTCCTTAATTAGCAGATGAACGCAAATTTTGATGCTTCGATTTTAACCAGTATAATGAAGAATGATACCGAACGATTGAAAACTTGGCTTTCAGATGGAGATATATTCGTTCTGGACAAAGGATTTAGAGATTGCAGAGATTTCTTACAACAAAAAAGGTTTCGAACACAGATGCCGTGCTACTTAGAAACGGGGAAAAAACAGCACTCTACTGAAGAAGCAAACGAGTCCAGAATGGTAACAAAGGTACGCTGGGTTGTTGAGTCAGTGAATGGAAGGGTGAAGCGATGGAAAGCTTTGGTTCAGGTGATGCCAAATACACAAATACAATTTGTCGGTGATTATGTACGTATTGTCTGTGCATTGTGCAATAAGTACAGACCTCCAAAAACGGGTGGAAAATGAAAAGCTTGCAGCTACAAGAAGTGTATGGGAGTCAGTTGATGGTTTTTGATGTGGAGGATTTTCCTCGTCTTTCAGAGAATGATCTTAAGGATATTACCGTTGGGATATATCAAATGAAGCAGGCAAAGGCTTATACAATAGAACATATATCACCTGAAGGGAAATATGAATTATTTGTACACAAACAAGAGGATTGTCTATGGAAGGCCAAGTTACAATCAAGACATAGTTCTTCGAAAACTTACATACTATGGATTTCATATGATTGTGAGAAAAGAAATCCAATAACAGGCTGGTATTGTCAGTGTAAATCAGGAGCTCGCACATTAGGCTGCTATGCACATATTGCCCCTGTGCTATGGTATTTGTCCTTCCAGCGACATCAAGATAGTAAGTTGGTACCACGACCCCTCTTTGATTATACAAAAGACGCAGCGGATTGCGACTGGTTGTCTGAAGATGATCCAGAGTAAATGTATTTATTTAGTTGAATTTGGATCCTGAAATACAGAAGTTTTCGTTCTTTTGTTGATTTACGAGGGGTGTTAGAAAAGTTCGCGGACAAGTTCTATTGTGAGCACGCTATATCCACGAAACTGGTCAAACTTTCCAGATAAAATCCTCACCTGTTTTCTAACAAATATACAAGAATTTGGTGCCCTCTGGTGATTATTGAAAGATATACAGCATTTTTAATTTGATAAAACTTGCTTCACGGAGCATGCTACATTTTAACACGTTTACATCACAAAGACACTTTATTAAAATTAAAAATTGCACAATTGTAGAGAGAAGAGATTTATAATATTTTACCTGCCGCTAAAGTATGCAGGAAACGTCACTGGGAGAATTTTTGAACTAAATTGGAGGGTATATGACTGTTTTATAGCCGTTTATAAAAGATCAACGCGAAAATACACAGCCAAAAATCGGAACGTCATTGAGCGTCATGGAGCAATGCACTACGTAAAAATTATGTGTGCAAACAGGAAAATGTCTAAAAAATAATAAAATGTTCAAGATACTACCGGGAATTTACTACTCATACAAAGAACAAGTCTTCAAATGGTTATAGCTTCATAAGAATGAAAGGAGTGACATGTTGAATGATTAACTGAACTGATACTTCAATAATCCCCTTATCATTATCTCATGGACTATATGGTTTTGCATATTTTTCATACTTGGTTTTGAATAGTTTCCATACTTGATCGATTATAATTAACTGCATAGACCCTTTTAAATTTTTTTTTAAGATCTCAATAATATCCGAATCAGTACAAAAGGTATTATAGTAGAAAAGTAACATGTATTGATGTAGATATTAAATTTCAAAGTGGAAAAAAAGATTTAAAAAGTTAAGAAAGGAAAGATTTATAGACTTGCAACAAAGCCTGTGGGGTTGAAATCTGGTTTTGACGTCCCTTACGTCAAGTGATTGCTCCGTGAATCCCATGACCCCATATTAAAAATAGTTGTAAAATTTCAAGATTTTATTATCTGGACCTGATTTTTTACATACCAATAATCAAAATGTAGGAATTCATTCAGAGATAGTTCATGCTTCACAGTACACAATAGATTTTCCATAATTGAATGTGTCCCCGAACTTTTCTAACAACCCTCGTAGAATAAACCTAATTTTATATATATTTATTCGATACATGATTTTAATCCGTTTTCAGAAATTTTGAATACACTGTTTAATACATACACTTAAGACAATTAGCACTTCCTATTAATTGATCATTTATATGATACCTGTCAACTATATGAAAAATAAAAAAAAAATTACGAATTTATTTTTATTCATATAAATACAGTAAAAAGAATATGTTAACTGTAATATGTTTTAACAATAATCGCTCATTTGGTTGATCTAAATAGAAACTGTGATGCAGGTTTTCTTGGCTAAACCACATTATTACAGGTTATTAGATACTGTATTTTTAATCTGGGATCTTACATATGTATATGAAATAAAGGTAAAATATGTTTATAAATGACACAAAATAACAATTGATTCAAAAATAAAGTATTTTTGACAAATAAATGATAATAAGAGATTTGCTTTTGTCATAAGGTGAGCATTTTCTAAAGATTTAAAGTAAAAATATGTAAATTGTTAATGGACAACAATTTGCATCATGTTGTATTAATTTAAACATTATTTTGTTGTTTTTTTTTTACATTTAAATTTCAAATATAATATATTTACTTCATAATTTATATGACTTATTCTACATTATCTCAAAATTTATGCATAAAAATGAAATTTGAATAGACATACCCTCAATATTTTTATGCTCGGCTGCCATTTTTAACTTATGAATCACGTGACTCACATGATCGGTGTTGGAAAAAAGGGATCAAAATCATATAATAGAAGGGTTAAAACATTTAACATAACGCATGTTTAGATAATTTCATCGTAGGCTGGAAAACGACCTTATAGATAATGAACCTTTTTCCGAATGTTAACATCCTAATTAAAATACTTCATAAAAATAATAACTGGTATTTTTCTAAATTTACTAATTTCATACATCCATCTAATGTACCAGGCAAAATTGTAAAAACTATGGGAAAAATGTATAGTAAAGTGAAAACTGAAACGACTAAGTATGCCATCTTAAGACATGGAGGTACTTCCTCTTTCTTTCTCTTTTCCCCACGTTCATTGAACCTTTTAAGTACTTTATTTTTATAACTTAGTGGATTTCCTAGTTATATCTAGAAATGTGTCAATACTTGTTTAACTTGTTCCTAATACAAATTTCTAAAATATAAATACTGGCATATCAGTAATGCTTTTATTTCATTAGGTATTGAATAGCTTAATTATATTCCCTTTTTATATACACATGTATTTCCATCTCCAACTATCTTTCTGCTACTTAATCTAAGAAACGTTTTATAATCAAGATAAGGACCGGTTTGGTTACATTTGACCGAAATAACCTTCAAATGCTTGTCTGAATCCGACAGAGTATTTTTTTTCTTCAAAAAATGTTCAACAACAAAAATTAAAAAAAAAACTTCGGACATAAAGCTGATTACTAGTATCCTTCAAATCGTATACAATGAGCGAGCAATATGGAAATCTTATTCCAAATCAGAGTTTTAATTTAAGTCATATCAAACTTTGTTATATAATAATGAACAAAACATACATTTCTGGTTCTGAAAATCAGGAATTGAATATTTGAAAATTCTCACAAAACGTTTCTGAATTTACCAAGTAATGTTTATTTACCCATGGTAATTCTTCAGACTTCATCTTTAAAGTTAATAATATTTTCAATATACTATATTACTAAATCTCTTATAATTTCTCAGGAAAATGCGAATAAAAACAGCTTCTGTGCATTTTCTAATTGAAAATTGATCAACAAATATATTTAGAATAAAAACATTGATGTAACCAGGCTTTTGATGAAATTTGCATATTTTTAATACTTATACGGTACTATAGTTTCCTCTATTTACAGTTAAATACCAGTTTATACGGTTTCATCTGAAGGATCGGTCTCCACGTCCCACAGTGGGATTCGAACCCGCGACGTACGGATAACTCCTTACTTCGCGACTCTAGAGCAGACGCCTGAACCACTGCACCACACTGGAGACGATTTATTTTTTAAATAAACCATAATTTAAAGTGCTATCCTTCCTGACTGAGAATCGGATATCCCTAAAGAAAATATTTTAGATAGATGTAAATGTATAAAGAAACTGATATTTTTGGGCAACTTATTTCAGCAAAGTTAAATTTATATTTAATTTTCTTTTTTTTTTCGAGAAAAGCGCAATAACTCTATTTGAAATTTCGTTATTATATGGAGTTATCTACACATCAGTGATTGGGTTTATCATGATTCAACAGATTTCCCCCCCCCCCTTTTTTTTTTCTTTCTTCATATTAACATACGTTTCATCTTGCAATGTTTGTCTTTATTTTATTTTGTACACTTTTCATTATTCTTTTTAAAATTAAAAAAAATGATATGTAATCGAATAAAAATTGTTTTTGCTTATTGCTCTGGAAACTTCTTTAATAGTATATTATGGAAAAAATGATAGTGAAAACAGATCTAGAAGAATGACACTAAAGGACAAAATAATTTTCAATAGAAAGACTTATGATCTCCAATACACCTACAGAAAGAAAAATTATTCACAAATAAATCAGAGTTTATCTCTTTTAGATATACTTTCACAAGTATCTTTGATTTATTATAGTTAATAGGAAAAGAAACTACGTTTTATAATATACTGGACAAAATAAGTTAGGGATCATATTTTACACAAGAATAATATTTTCATACCCATGAATTTATTTCACAACAAGGCTTAAGTAGTTTTAAAAACATGTCATTAACACGATTCGATACTAAGTCACACGTGTTTAATGAGTTCTGGGACATATTGGTCAAGAAAGTACGAGGCGTTAAAAAAGTAAGTGGAACATGGAAGCATAGAATTATCAAAGAGGGTTTTCTTTAGTGAACATAAGAAAATTTCAGTATATCTGGCCAGAACTGGTGATAAGACGCTATGAGGACGCATATGAGTACGGACGAACACCCCATGGCAGCAGGGATGCTAAAAGCCGGCAAAACGCAACGTCACGTTGTAGAAAGACTTTATCTTTCCCAAAGCGGAATTAACGGTTATGGAACCGATATTTATAGGAAGAAAATTGTAAAAAAAAAAAAAAAAAAAAAAAAAAAAAAAAAAAAAAGGCTAAAATCGGGACATCCAAGATGTACGGTAGTCCGTGAGGATCGTTTTTTGGCCAATTTTGCAGAGACACACTGTTTCCAAAGCGCTCTTAAGCTTCATACTGGGCATCAGAGAGCAACGGACAGACAGATTTCTACTCAAACAGTTTGAAACAAACTCCAGGAAGCAAATATCAAGGCTTGCCGACCAGCCGTACGGCCTGTATTAAAATTAGAGTGCCGCAGAAATCGACTACAGTGGGCAACAGAACACAAAAATTTGGCAATAACGTCATTGGTGTTCTGTTCTATTCTCAGACGAGTCCCGATTTTGTTTTGACTTCCATGATGACAGAAGACTTGTTTGGATTGCAAATGGGGAAAGATATGCTGATTGTGTCATTTCTGAGCAATATATACAGAGTAAATGGAGGTTTGGTGATGATTTGGGCAGGCGTAAGTATTGTCTGCAAAACTGATCTGCACATTATTGAAGGCAACCTGACAGGTTTAAAATACCGAAATGATATTCTTCATCCCATTATTAGACGTATTGCATGTACTCTGGGGAAGGGTTTTATCTTAATGGACGATAATGCTCGACCTCATAGAGTCCGAATCGTAAACGAGTACATGGAAAGTGAAAGAACTTTGCGTATGGACCCGCCAAGTCGTTTTCTAGACCTTAAGTTAATTAAACATGCCTGGAATATTCTTTAGCAACGCATTTCAGTTCGTCTTACACTTCCCCAAAATAGACGGGAGCTTCAGAGAGCATTGCAGGAGGAATGGCAACAGATCCCTCAGGCTAGCCTTGGACGGCTGTTGGGCAGCATGGGTCTGCGCTGCAGGGCCTCGCGGGGAGGTCATATAAAATACTGGCAATTTTTTAGTGACGTAATTTGACTCTTCTGAAAAAAATCTCATTTTCAGGTCTACCCCCAACATGCCGAATTCTAAAGTGACCATAATGAGCAATTCGTAGCGTGTGTTCAAACAAATTTATCACATCAAATATCTAATTTTCTCTTTTTAAATATAATATATGATTCTAAAATTAAAACTGCATTCTGTTTTCTATGATACAATAGTTGCAAAACATATTAATTAGATGATCCATAATGTCCAGTATAATTTTTAGCGATTGTTCCTGCAAAAATCTGAATGAAACTTCACAAATTAAAGAAGTCTTAATCAACAATTGTAGGTGCAATTTGCACCTTTAAAATGTATAAAATGACTAGAATAACCATATTGTTAAAATTTTAAATTTCATTGGTAACTCTTTGGCCAATTTTTTTGAAACTCTGAAGGTTTCTTTCTTGCCTCTTGTCTCTTTTTGCCAAAAATGAATTGAATTATTCGCAAAAAGTCTGGAAGAGCGAGATTTTAATGTTTTTTTCAAATGACTTAAACCCCGTATTTATTGTTGTGTTAAGTTTGTGCTTCTGACTGTGTGCGATGTTTTGAAGACATTGAACAAACATTGGTTTGATTTCATTACGTAAATAATAACATTTCATTTCACGGTACTATATCAACTCGGTACAAACAAATGCTGGTTTAAATCTTGCTTACGTATGTATACTTGCTGTAGCTATACTGGAAACAGAACAATACTTTTTGGATTTAATATATGAAGAGCTTAAAGGTACATAACTGTTTGCAATAAACCCGGAACAACCAAAATATTATGCTGCTTTGCTGTGTATTTTTTGAAGTCTAAGTATGAAAATAACAAATTGATGTAAAATTGATTTAAAATGTCTTGATTACCCGAGTATTTGCGATGTAGAAATAAGCTATGTTCAGAAGGAAATCGATATCTAGTGTTGTATCAACTCAGAAACTCTAGAACTCTTTGGTCCAATGTAGAAATAAGTATATTTTACACCTTTCAGATCCAAAACAACTGACAATAAGATTTCTTATGTGCTTGTATAAATTCGGAATTCTCCTTCGCTTTTTAGTCTATCATAAAAGAGAAGTAATACACCTGTAGATGATTTGTTCACCTGGACGATTTCTGTATGATGGACATAACTTGATTTTAATCTTCAATTATGGATATCAGGCTATTGTAGCAATTGTTCAATCGTAAAATAAAATTTATTTAATGCTCTTTGCTTGTAATAGAGATGTTCTAGATTTCCTTTTCCTACAATACGTTTACGTATTTCAGATTCCAGAAAAGTTAATTTAAACTGGTTTGTCTACAGTATACGATCACTGGACAGTCCATTCAGTTTGAAGCCAGGACTCAAGCTCAAAAGTCCAATCGAACAATGCAAATCGATAGCAAAGCAGACACGTAACTCTCAAACATAAGACATGGGTCGTGTTATGTACTAAGGAGGGGAAAGCATTCCTGCTCTCACTCTCCGTGTGCTCATCTTCCTTATCGGGCAGAAGGGTACATCCATAGAAAAATAACTGTGTAAGTAATGGTTTATCGATTGTAACATCATTCGACTTAACTATAAATTGTACTTGCTGACAAGATTATGCATCGAACAAAGAACTTGCAATATAATGACTTTTAACGAGACTGTTGAAGTCCTTGTTTTATCAACTTGTTTGTAAATAGCTTGCCTCGAGGTCAATATTATTCGTACATAAAATGATCTTGCATATCGAGCCAACTTGGAGATATAAAACCAATATGCATGTTATTATGGTGTTTTGCTACACAAGAAAGAGAAGTTGATAGGAAATATGAAGTCATCGCGTTTATCACAAAGCTCTGTTGTAAGATTACCATTAATGCCTTTTCTTAGTGAAATGTCCAAAAATGAAACATATGTACCAGATGTTGTATTTTAATTCACTGAGATATATTGAATTGACATATTAATAGAAAAATGCTATTGTTATTTGATAGTACACCATCGTTATTTTCAGATATAGAGTTGAAGACCACAGCAAGTTTTCCCCCTCTTCTCGTGTATAATGCTTTGAATGCATGTGCATTCTGCTCCATATAATTACAAGTGAAAGGCTCATAGCGGTACATAATGGGGATTCCGACAAATTGTTGGAAGACATACTCTCCAAAAATAAACTCGTACAGAGATATTACCTGGTATCGATCAGAAACTTCAAGCATCTTTACAATATCAACTTCAATGTACTTAAGTTTACAATCAAAATATTTTAAACAAAATCATGTTGCAAATCATCCGTGTATTTGCTATCTAAAACCAGTTTGAACAATGACATTTTATAGGTACAATAAGAATTAAACACTTGTGCAGTTTTCAGTCGAATTCAAACAATTTATCCTTAAATATATATATAAATCATTAGGCTTACATTCATAATATTTATATATGCTCTTATAAATTCATATTGTTACACTGTAAATCCATGCTATATACTTGTAAACAAATGAGCTGAAAACAAATGACCTTGGAATATCTGAGACGGAAGAATATAATTGAGGTCACCTCTCTATGTTTCCTGTTTTTCTTGAAATTTATTACACGTGAACATATGCTGATGCATAGAATTTACTGGACTTTGACCTGCAGGTCAAAATTGATTATTCGTATTATGAATTACCTGTCAGTTTTTAAAACCAAACAATAATACATAGTTCTCCTATATTTATTTATCTTAATTCATGGAAAAATATCAAGATGATGTTTATATTGTATTGTTCTTAAAGAATGAAGAATATATAGTTACATGTATAGAGTTTCGTTATAGACCAAATGTGATACAACCATTTAGCATGCTATACTGGTATCTAATAATACATAAAATACAGTATCAATCAAACAATGAAACGGTATATATATTTAAGACAAAAGAGTAGGAATCTTTACACGCAAGTATGACATGAATACTTTAATTCTATGACGATATAAGACAAAACAACAGAAAGAAGGATATATCCATAAAGAGTACATGTAACTACCTAGCTCAAATGTAAATATGGCCTGTCAATTTTTGACTGTGAAATTACTTTCTCTATTGCAGACACCTGTGCAAAACATTTATAAGAAGGAATATAAAACAAATACGCAAAATACGTCTTTGATTCATAATTGATATCTTCAAATGTAATCTGAAGTAATTTCAATTGGCTTTGTTTGGAGTGAAACCACTGGATATGCAGTTGATGCACATGGTGTCACATTGATGCCTAGATAAGTACTGGCTGGTTGGGGAAGAGCTTGGTCGATGTAGTTATTTCCTTCTGGTCGTCGTCTTTTTCTTAAATGGAAATCTAATATTAATTTATCAGCAGAGCTGAGCTCTCTAGCTGAGAAAAAAATGGACAGACAGACCAGAGAGCTACAGATAAAACATTGTAAAAACCTTAGATCTACAGCGATATTTTGGCTCGCTTTGGGCATTATTTCTTGTAATATATGCGTTCTCCCTCTTAAAAGGTATGGTATCTATTATTAAAACATATATTTTAACCCTATGTTCGATACCCTATTTATCTAAAGGACCCAGTATTTTAGCATAAATCCAGCATATATTAAGTTGTATGGTCTATACAGTGTATATAGAATTGAGAATTTTAAAAATTGACATTTCAAGGTCATTTAGGGCTGTTTGAAACCGTTAAGTGGCAAATAAAGTATCAGGAATTGCAGTAAAAATGATTGCTTAAAAACAATTCTTTGAAGAAACGCATACATGTATAATACATGAAGTAAGCAACAAAAATCGTTGTCGTAAATTGATGGTTTTAACATTGCGTGGTCTGGTTTGTCTGTCCGAATATTTTGTACCAGAGAGCTCTGCATCTTATTAAAAGTTGTATCATCGACTTTTTGTCCTTTCATATACCAGAGAACTTTTTTCTAATTTAACTCTGAATTTTATAAATTTTATAACAAATAAAGTCTTTAAAAATCTGAAAATTGTAATACATAAAAAGGGAAAAACATATTTGCATAGAAGTTCTTACTTCGGAATTTATACCTGACACGTTTGTTGCTAGGAGACACGATGTAACAAGCGATCACCACCAATATTAAAACAACAACCACGGCGAAGACTACCCAGTGACGTAACTTCAGGCTTTTGAAAAAGTTGGCATTTTCTGAAAATTTTGAACACGTGTACAAAAAAGAAAAACTTCAACTACAAAATTGACAGCAAAGAACTTTTTAGAAAGTTTACTTTGATTCTTTAGACAACCCAATTTACTGTGACAATATTCACTGGCGGAACAAGAACATCTGAGGTGGCATAGTGGTCCATAATAACCTTCAGGACACGGATCTGAACAATTGAAACCAAATGATCCTACACATTCTGTTGAGTAAAGAATTATCATCATGTTTAAACATTGAAAACATCATTTTTTTTTTTTGAAAAGCTTTTTTAGTAATCGAAGTTGAAAAATCATTCGATTTCTGGTGAGATACAGCAATCATTCATTCATGCATGGTTTGTAATCATTTGAAACTGAAATTTATCATGAACATATACATGTACTACCATGACACGTATTATTCTCTTTATAAAAGCCAGAGCAGCATTCCAGTGTTTCACTGAAAAGTAAAATATGGTAGAAAAAAATCTCTGTAAAAATAATTACAAAATTATTTAAAATATCAATGATCAGTTAAACTTGAAACTTACTTTGATAATCCGCAAATGTTTTTCTGAGAAAAAGCTCTTGCTATTTGTAAATAGATGCAGAAGAGTCTTAAACTTATATATGCTAAATTCATACCCATATTACTATTCCTAATGCACTATTTAAAATTTATATACTGGTGAGACAGATAAACTAAATGTGCACGATCAGAATTTATAGAAATAAACGTATATGCATGTTTAAGAGGATTCTGAATAAACTCTATTCGTCCAATGAATGGTCTTTCATTATTGGACGAAATATCATTTCCCTATTGTTGCAAGTATAATTCATGATATTCCACTTTTGTAAGAAGAAATTTCAGTCCAAAATTATATGCAATAATTGAAGAGCAATAAGTGTTCATTTCACCATTTCGTTCTTAATTTCATGATTTAGGTTATTTGGGCGAAATAATAAGTATCAAGTTAATTATCCATATTCAAACCCAACAGACATTTTTTTTGAAAAACATAAATAAAACTAAAATAGTTAAAACGAACTTCTTCAAGAAACATGCAGAAAATATTTCAGTGAATAATTTATTTCATAGACAAAAATAATTGTGAATGAAATATAAATAAAACAAACAGTGGCCATTCTCAAGAGTCCATTCTAAAAAATTATGATCAGAGCTATTAAAGATCTCTGAAAACCAGGTTTGTGTATAGAAAAGACAGTCACATGAGCTGCACTGTTTCTGTGTCTAAGCAAGACAAAGGACTGCTTTCAAAAGAATGGCTACAGAGAGGGCTGCATTTGGCGATAAACCACGAAAAACCTTTGGGATATTAGCCAAGAGGACATCAAAGTCGTGCCTATCCAAATATCTTTTAACAAAATAATTTTGAAAATAACTAATGACAAAGTAAGTGAACTTATGCCATTTTTGGGTATTTTAATAGAGTTTTTTTTTCTTTTATCGAAAACGTGTGATTAGCAAATATAAAATTTTGAATATATTAATGCAAAGGGGGTTCAGAGAATATCGAAAATTTCTCCTTATAAAAGTTTAAAATCTTCAAAACATGTCGTATTTGCTTTTTACAAATGATTTAGATGTATTCTGATTATATGTCAATTGTCTTTCATTGATGCTTACATTGATGGCCACAAGCCAATATACAACCAATATAAACGTTAGAATATTGACCAATGTGATGACTATCGAGTATAGTCGTTTTAAATCTTTGAAAATACTCTCTTTTCTTTGAACAGTTTCTGTAATTCGTAATGTTTTGGATGAAGGACAAAAGGGGAAATGAGAGTGTTATGAAAAGTGAAAATTCTGAAAAGAAAAGAGAATCACTTTCATTATTTATTTAACCTTTGGGACAACCAAGTATTTTATTACATTCATTGCCAGAACACCTGTATTTGATTCTACACTGTGGTCCACAATGATCTGGATTGCAAGAATGAACACAGTTAGCTTCAAATGACCCTAAACATACTGGCAAGTAAATTCATTTAGAAGATACGTAATTAATTAGATAATAGTTATGCCAAACATTGCTATTCACATTACAATGAGTTCTAGTAGGCCTTTATGTACGTATCACTTTATGAAGTTTACCTGTGTATATACAATATCTTATTGTATATAATTATCGTATCCTTAACAAAAACACTATATAATAGTTAACTATAGTTTACAATAGTTAACTACATAACTATAGTGATAACTTTGACACTATGAAAACTTTGATTTACTATAGTGATAACTTGAACATTTTGATTTACTATGGTGATAACTTTGACACTTTGATTTACTTAAGTGATAACTATGAAAACTTTGATTTACCATAGTAATCACTATATAACCAAGCGGAGAAGGAAAACGCAGGTTCAGTTTATAAATTTATTAGGAAATGAAAAAGCAATGGCAGATCTACAAATACAAAAACATATATACAATATCATAATACACATAGACACTGAGACAAAATACTTTTATTTCCTATTCACTTCAAAAATAAGAAAATTTAAGTTTACTAAACCCAAAACGTCATTTTCATAGTTTAGAATATCTTTCTTTCAAAAATACTTGAGCTTATAACTTGGACTTAATCAATAAAATACAAAAATTTAATAGACTAAGAAAATTACCTTTCAAGTGGTGACAACGGGCAGCTGGTAATAAGTAAGTTACATTTCCCGCACTGACAGGGATGGGCCCATGCCCCAGTATATATAGCAGAAAAACCAGTTAAACAATGGGGTACAAATTTACTGGCCAATGAGATTTTGTGAGTAGAATTCACGAATGGATTCTACTACCAAATATGGCATAAAGTAAATTATGACTCAGTAAGTTATTCAATAAAGATAAAACATTATTTTGAATAAATATGACTCTGCCACAACTATATAAACTTTGATTAACTATGGTAAAATCTTTGATTCAATATAGTGGTAACTTTGGAAGCTTTGATTTACAGTAGTGATAACTATGACACTATAATGATCACTTAGAAAACTATGATTGACTATAGTGATCTCTTTGACACTTTGATTTACTGTTGAGAACTTTGAAAAATTTGATTAACTATAGTGATCACTTTGATTAGCTACAGTTAACTATAATTACCTAAAGTTAACTATGGTATTTTTGTTAGGGGTCCTTACCATGACAGGAGCCGTTTTCCTTATAAGATCCTTGACGGCATTGAAATGTTTCTCTTAAAAAGTTATAAGTATATTCATGATGGAAGGATACTTTTATCATTGCAAATTAAATAGTTTTGATGTCTGTGTTCTTTTTTCATTACCTACTTAAGATAGATAATGAACATTAGATGCATGCAGAGGATCAGTATCAGATCTGTCAAATGGTATTCATTCTTGGACAGAATCAATCAGATGAGGAACACGTAAGGTTTAAACAAAAACCTTTTTATACCAATTCACGACTTTTTTATTGAATAAATATCTAATTATGTCGTTATTATCTACTTAATATGCTTTTAAGTAAGGTATCAAGTTTATAATCGTCATTGCTCAGTTTTCAAGTATCAGCAGGTGCCTAATGGTACATTCATGAAATATACGAAGATGTTATTCAAGCTCAAAAGTACATGAAACATTACAAAATTGGTGCAGAGCAAACACCAAGGATAGAGGTGGGATCATGTGCTTCGGGGAAGTGAGTAACTGAGTATCCCCTTCCGACTAGTCACACCCTTCGTGTGCCCCTTTTTTCATGATCGTGATAAAGTACAAAATTGGAGCAAAGCAAACATGGACATAAAAAAAACATCAGAGATGGGATCAGATGCCATGGAGGATCGATAATCCCCTGCGGATCGGTCACACCCTCCGTGTGCTCCTTGTCATGTTAGGAAAATAATGTCGTCAACTCACTGCATAAATAATGGACTAACAATTAGAATGAAATCGTCAGTCAGCATTTGACCCTCTAAAAGTATATAAATTCAGATCGTTTATTTTCATATTTTCATTTTTTTTAAATAATTAAATTTTGAAAAAAATATCGCAAATGAAATGTTTATTGATTGGATAAACACGCAAAATAAACAATAATTATTCGATTAACATGCTACAAGAATGTCTTAAACAAACTTATTCAGCTGATAAATTTTCTGAGAAAATTATATTTTGTTTGTCTGTTAGATAAACATTTTTAGAGCTTTCGTTTGGTTTACAGTATCAAAATCTTGCATGAAGTCTACAGTCAATGGTAAAATATAACTTTACTGTTGTCTGTTTTCTTGAATAAATCTCTTCAGAAAAATGCGAATACAGTTCGTGTAGTAACTTTATTGGTATCACTGTTTCCACTTATACCATAAATGCATATAGGGTACTGTGATTGAAACGTTAACGTTGACTCTAGAGTCGCGGAGTAAGGAGTGTATCTTTACGTCGGGGGATCGAATCCAACTGCGGTACATGGAAACTGATCTTTCCAATAAGATCATATAAACCGAGGTCCCGTGTCGAAGTTGGTGTAGAATTTATAAAGGTTTGGTGGCATCTTTTACATAACTTCTTCTCAGGGGAGAAAAGATGAAACTTATGTGGAAACTACATTACTTTGCTTAGATTAAATTTTGTTAATATCATAACCCCCGGTTATGATATTAGGACAGGAGAGGTCGAATATACTGAAATGAAAAAGAAATGTAGTAAAACTGTTTTTTCGAGGGTATTTCTCAATTGTGTTGTCTTACAACTTAACTCGTCTTTAATCAACAAGATACCTAAATATCTTTTAATTGTGACCTATAATTCCTAATTAGTTATCCCTATAGTAAGGAAATTTATCCGATGTCAAGCCAGTCAAATGGAGGTAAGATAATATATCATAAATATTAAAATGTATAACATTCAGGGCAAAATTCCTTCACTTTAGAGCGATGTTCTTGAGTATATATATGAAATAGAATTAATTTTAAAAACAGCATGTGTGCAATTATAAACATACTTGAATGCATTTTAAAGAGGACAGTCAAAGTGATCTATAAAATATAAAGAGGGATGGAGTGATAATTTGGCGGAAATGTATCTAATTATTCAATATTATAAGCAGATATACTCGGGTTTCACACAAGTCTTAAGATTTTGATAGAGAAAATCAGAAATTAGCAACAATTAAAAAGTGACGAAGTCATAGACAATCTTAATTAAAACACTTTGGAATCGTGACAAGAGTCATGCTATACGAAAATGGTGTTTCCATTCCAGAATTAATTTCCTTAACATTTTGCTTCATTTTTACAATTTTGAGATATATAGCAAATTTCAAAGAAAAATGCTCAATTACACAAAATCTCGAATTTTATTATGTAATGCATGTAGTTGGTACAACCCTACGGCATAAACATGTAGATTATAGCTTCAAAGTGTCCCTATTGTTACGTCAAGAATCATTTAATTTGATAATCCACGGAAAAAGTAAAATAAACCCACACTATTCCCGAAATTTCGAATTCATTCTTTAAGCAGACGAGAGAGTCATCTTGCATGTACATTGAGCATTCCGAGGCTTTGTAGTGATTTACAATTTACGCTTACATTGCCAAAGTCATTTGTTTAAATAGTAAAGCAACCATTTCTCTACCATTAATCCGTGTTTTGATAGCGTCTTGCCTAGGAGGAGTAAGCACTCCCTTTTGACCTGACACACCCGCCGCGAGACCTATGAATTTATCTAGGATACATTTCGTTGTTGAATCTAGTTTCAAAAACAAAGTCCGAACATTTGAAACAACAAGTCGAAAATACGATCCAATGATGGGTCATTTGTTTACAAGGTCATGATATTGACCATGGAGTTTACGAAATGCTGACTTTAAACGTGGGGAGTGAAATCCCTGTAATATCAACTTGTTAGTGAGAAGCATGCCTTTAAAAATGGTCTTTTTAAAGGAAGTTCGAATAGGTTGGGAGACATAAACACCGTAAACAGGTGATAGTGGAATGTTTACATCCAGTTGGAAATTCTAAAGTCATTCTGTTTGTCTTGTAGTTTGGTTGTCCTTTATCGTCTATAGTCAGTAAAACATACAACAAAATATGAAACAGATTTGGATGACTCTTTGATGTCATTTATTACAAGATCACTGATGTATATCGAATCGATATATGAATGAAAATAACAATTGTTAATTAATAAAACATCTTTATATATCTGAAAATCGAAATTATAGCAATAGCAAGCTTAAGGGATTTTCTCATCTCATGTAATAGGTTAAGAATAAATTATGCTTCATAGATAATATAAAAAGAGTAAAGCTTATGAAGGAGCACAATTAGTGCCCTTGGCATTTCTAACAGTTTGTCGGGAAAAATGCTCTCCTAAGACTACAAAATCGTTCTCTGTGAGGAACTCAAGCATCCTTTTTACATTTCTTTCAATAAACTATCAAACAAAGTAATTTTGCTTATGAACAATCACAAGATTCAAAACCTTCTGAGTTATACTTTTATTATTGAAGAAGTAGTTGTCTTAATATCAAAAGGTCTAGATTATAATTTATTGTTGTGTACAAGAACACTGTAGAAGTCAAAAACATAAGTTTATTTCAAAATAGAGCTAATTAGTCTATTCATACAATACAAAATCATGAGCAGAAAAAACAAGAACCTTCGACATCTTAAACATCAGAGAAGGATACATGTGTTATTGAGTAAGCATCCTCTGCCGATTTGAATCTGGCTAAAATGAAACATTCAAATATTCGGTAGATGCATGTGGTGTAAAATCCATTTTTAAATAATCACTGATTGATACTTTGTCAATCGAATCTGATTGGTAGGGCACGTTAACATATTTGGTTGTCGCATATGATATGTCATGCTTTCGTAAATTTTCACCAAATGAAACATTCCCAATAGACTGGAACGACTTATTTACATAAGTGGTTGGTGTATGTGGAGTGATTTCCTTTTTCGGATGTTCACTGAATGATACAATGTCATTTGGCTCATGTATAAGGTTTTGAATACATTCTTCGTCATGTTATTACATGGATAAGTCTGGTCCTTACGACACACAATGAGAAGCCGCAAAATTGTTGGAAGATATCATCTCCAAAAACTACAAAGATATCAGAAACATAACGATCTTTTCAGTATCAAAAAGCAGTGTACTTAAGTGTTCAATTTTTTAAAAATAATGTTGCAAATAATCGATCATGCAATGCAATTTGCTATCTAAATCCAGTTTAGCAACATTTTATATGTGCAATAAACATACAGCTGTAGTTTTCTGTCAAATTAAAAATATTTTCTACTGGAAATATATATAGGTCATTAAGCTTTAATTCATGATTTTTATACATGCTTTTATAAATACATATTGTGACACTGAAATCCATGATATCCCATGCTTAGTCCTCCAACTGATCCCATTTCTGATGTTGTGGAGGTCCATGTTTGCTCTGCTCCTGTTTTGTATTGTTTTATGGACGTTTGATCTTGAATACTGTTCGCTGTCTCCATAATATATTATATTCTATCTACATGTTAAAAAATATTTTTCCTAAGTCTAATTTTATCAGTGTTAGAATTAGACAGAAATGTGTGGAAAACAAATGACCTGAGAATATCTGGGACGGAAGAATATTATTGGGGGTTAACTGTATGTTTCCTGTTTTTCCTGCAATGTATTACACGTGAACATATATTGATGCATGAGATTTACTGGACTTTGGCCTGCGGGTCAAAATCTATTATTCATATTATGAATTACCTGTCAGTTTTTAAAATCATTAATGATACATGTATATAGATTTCCTACATTTCTATTTTCTTATTTTATGGAAAAAACTAATGATGTTAACATTTTATTGTTTTTAAAGCATGAAGGATATTGATACATATATAGAGTTTTTATAGACCAAATATGTGATACAACCAATCCGACATTTAACAGGATATATTATTACCTAACCTACTATATAAAATGTAATTAGGCATTTTGAACTGTTTCACGATTCATTTTATGTTTTTGTGTGATCATAAAACAGTCGAACTGTTGACCGGGCCACAGAATGAACTATTACCTGTTTAAAGCGTCGTCGTGATATTCAAGTTTTGATGATCACGACATCACTATTACCTGCTATATTATTAACTAAATTGAAATAAAACACACGAACAATCAATTTATTAAGTATTAATTAAAATTATTAAATATTAATTTAATCTTTACATTCTGTGTTCAGATAATTAATAGACTGGTATGTGGATAAACAGTTGTTAAAACTCTTTATTGATTGTTTGTGTGTTTTTATTCCAATTTAGTTTATTATATAGTAGGTTAGGTAATAAAACACTTATTTAATGACTACGAGGTAAACAGTCAAACTATTGTTTGACTGTTTACCTCGTAGTCATTAAATAAGTGTATACTGGTATCTAATAATATATAAAATACATTATCAATCAAACAGTCAAACGGTATACACATTCAAGACACAAGAGTAGGAAACTTAACAAGCGAGTATGATAGGAATGATTTAATTTTACGACAATTTAAGACAAAACAGCAGAAAATAGGATATATATATTAAAAGAATCTACTTAGCTTCAATGTATATATTTGACTGTGAAACTACTTTCATTATTGCAAAAATCTGTGCAAAGCGTTACAAAAAGGAATTTCAAAAAATAGGCGTAATACGTCTTAGATTCATATATGATTTCATCAAATGCAATCATAGTAAGTAATAGTAGTTTCAAATGGCTTTGTTTGGAATGAAACCACTGGAAATGCAGCTGATGCACATGTTGTTACATTCATGCCTAGATATTCACTGGCTGGCTGGGGAAAAGTTTGGTCAATGTAGTTATTTCTTTTTGGTCGTTGCCTTTTTCTTAAACAGAAATCTTATATTAATTTATCTGCAGAAATGAGTTCTGTAGCTGAGAAAAAACTGGACAGAAAAATCAGAGAACTTTAGATCAAAACATTGCGAAAACCTTCAATTGACCGCGATTTGTTTTGCTCGCGTTTGGTATTATTTCTTGTTATATATGCGTTTCCCCTCTTAAAAAGTACGGTATCTATTACTAAAACATATATCATTTTAAGGGGATGAAGGACCTTTAGCTGAAAAATTACCTGTCATTCAATTTTTTTCATATTTTTTATATCTCTTATTTAGTATGCCACACATACCTTAAAGCAGATATATCAATAAGTTTCTAGATTTATTTCTGAGATATTGATTGACAAATACTATGCCTCACAGTGTCTGATGAAGTTTTGATTCTCCGTGTTTATGGGTCCATTACTCGGTCCACAATGGAATTTTTTCAGCATAGATAAAAAAATATGTCAGCGAAAATGTGTCTTTTAAAATACTTCAGAGTATGAATATGGTTAAAAATTCGAAAAAGCAAGATTCTTTTGTCACATCGCATCTGGAGACGGAAAATTGCGTACTTTTTTAGACAACTTAAACAACAAAAAAATTAATTTGCAAAAAAACCTATCATTCAATTTTTGAAAATTTACGTCGAAATGCAAGTTCGTCATGTTATTGATTAACTGCAAAAATATCGATTGTTGAAGCTGAGCTCAATATTTCACAGGGCAAAGTTAAACAAGACATGAGCATGAGAAAAACGTGTCTTGTTTACATTTCTCGAGTACGGGAAAACCCTACTATGACGTCACACATTTGCGAAATAACCGAAGTAAGACATAACTACAAAATATTTCCGTCAACAATCATGTAAAAATATTTTTTGTGTTCTGTAATTCATAACATATCCCTCCATGTACTGATCATGACCCGTTTTTATGATATTATACTATCTGTGTTTTACCTTGTACATAATCTTACTGTACTAAGATCCACTATGACGTCAGCGACTCGTTGGACGCGCAGTGTAGGGAAACAGAAGAGTGGATCAATCTATTCCGAAATTTGAATATATTTGCAAGAAAGTTTGAATGTTTTTAGATATTTTTATACAAGATGGTGAACTCAAACAAACAGTAATTTTTTTTTTACAAATATTGTGGTTTCAATCTGGTTTTGTACATATTTATCAGAGATTATGACGTAATTAAACTGAGTCACGTGACCATACATCCTTCGTCCCCTTAATCCTATGTTAACCCTATTTACCTAAAGGGTCCTGTATTTTAGCATAAATCGAGCAAATGTATAATCGTATGGTTTATGTAGATCTTAAATATTGACATTCCAATGTCATACAGGACTGTTTGTAATGTTGAATGGCAAATAATGAACCAGGAATAACAAAAAAATATGGTTATTGGATACTTTGTTTTATTAAAAAAAATAGTTCTGTTGAGAAATGC
Source organism: Saccostrea cuccullata (assembly GCF_032062105.1). Classification (NCBI taxonomy): domain Eukaryota; kingdom Metazoa; phylum Mollusca; class Bivalvia; order Ostreida; family Ostreidae; genus Saccostrea; species Saccostrea cuccullata. Next base: position 38,838 of record NW_026936542.1, read on the forward strand.
ATATAATACAAGAAGTAATTAAAATCTTTGTCGTAAATTTTCACTGCGTGGTTTAGTTTGTCTGTCCAAATATTTCGTACCAGACGGCTACTGCATCTTATATTAAAAGTCTTCTTATCATCTTTTTGTCCTTTCATATACCAGAGAAAGTTTTTTACCATGCAGTTTAACACTGAATTTTCTACAACTGAAGTCTTAAAAGTTCAGAAAATTGTAATACATAAAAGGGATAAAAACATATTTGCATAGAGTTCAGAGTTTTTACCTGATACGTCTGCTGCTAGGAGACACGATGTAACAAGCGATCACCACCAATATTAAAACAACAACCACGGCGAAGACTACCCAGTGACGTAACGTCAGGTTTTTGAAAAATATTTAATTTACATCCTTAAATTAATTTATGTAAAAAATCTGACACGGCAGACCCTTGTTAGCAATTAAGTTTCTAAATCCCGAAAATCCTTATCCGTGAGTTATACCCAACCTTTGATATCTATTGGAACAAAATTGATTGTATCTTTCAGTTGTTAAATTTTTCTGATTCTGCATTATATGTTTACATGCATGACATTCTGTGTTTTTTCATATAGTTATTTATAATGTAAATAAATGGCATTTTTCAATTCACAGAATCTTATTTTTGTTTCTTCGTATCAAACAGAGTTAAACTATTGTCAGCAGATTTACATAAAGTTGGCATTTTCTGAAAATTTTGAACACCTGTACAAAAAAGAAAAAAACTTTAACTACAAAATTGAGAACAAAGAACTTTTTAGAAAGTTTACTTTGATTCTTTAGACAACCCAATTTGCTGTGACAATATTCACTGGCGGAACAAGAACATTTGAGGTGGCATAGTGGTCCATAATAACCTTCAGGACACGGATCTGAACAGTTGAAACCAAATGATCCTACACATTCTGTTGAGTAAAGAATTATCATCATGTTTAAACATTGAAAACATCAATTTTTTTTTTTTTGGAAAACTCTTTTAGTAATCGAAGTTGAAAAATCATTCGATTTCTGGTGAGATACAGCAATCATTCAATCATGCATGGTTTGTAATCATTTGAAACTGAAATTTATCATGAACATATACATGTACTACCATGACACGTATTATTCTCTTTATAAAAGCCAGAGCAGCATTCCTGTGTTTCACTGAAAAGTAAAATATGGTAGAAAAAAATCTCAGTAAAAAATAATTACAAAATTATTTAAAATATCAATGATCAGTTAAATTGGAAACTTACTTGGTTATTCCGCAAATGTTTTTCTCAGAAAAAGCTCTTATTATTTGTAAATAGATGCAGAAGAGTCTTAAACTTATATATGCTAAATTCATACCCATAGTACTATTCCTAATGCACTATTTAAAATTTATATACTAGTGAGACAGATAAACTAAATGTGCACGATCAGAATTTATAGAAATAAACGTATATGCATGTTTAAGAGGATTCTTAATAAACTCTATTCGTCCAATGAATGGTCTTTCATTATTGGACGAAATTTCGTTTCCCTATTGTTGCAAGTATAATTCACGATATTCCACTTTTGTAAGAAGAAATTTCAGTCCAAAATTATATGCAATAATTGAAGAGCAATAAGTGTTCATTTCACCATTTCGTTCTTAATTTCATGATTTAGGCTATTTGGGCGAAATAATAAGTATCAAGTTAATTATCCATATTCAAACCCAACATACAGTTTGAAAAACATAAATAAAACTAAAATAGTTAAAACGAACTTCTTCAATAAACATGCAGAAAATATTTCAGTGAATAATATATCTTATAGACAAAAATAATTGTGAATGTAATATAAATAAAACAAACAGTGGCCATTCTCAAAAGTCCATTCTAACAAATTATGATCAGAGCTATCAAAGATCTCTGAAAACCAGGTTTGTGTATAGAAAATACAGTCACATGAGCTGCACTGTTTCTGTGTCTAGACAAGGCAAAGGACTGCTTTCAAAAGAATGGCTACAGAGAGGGCTGCGTTTGGCGATAAAACCTTGAAAAACCTTTGGGATATTAGCCAAGAGGACATCAAAGTCGTGCCTATCCAAATATCTTTTAACAAAATAATTTTGAGAATAACTAATGACAAAGTAAGTGAACTTATGCCATTTTTGGGTATTTTAATAGAGTTTTTTTTTTATCGAAAACGTGTGATTAGCAAATATAAAATTTTGAATATATTAATGTAAAGGGGTTTCAGAGAATATCGAAATTTCTCCTTATAAAAGTTTAAAATCTTCAAAACATGTCGTATTTGCTTTTTTATAAATGATTTAGATGTATTCTGATTATATGTCAACTGTCTTTCATTGATACTTACTTTGAGGGCCACAAGCCAATATACAACCAATATAAAAGTTAGAATAATGACCATTGTGTTCACTATCGAGTACATGTATTCTTTGAATATATTCTCTTTTCTTTTAACAGTTTCTATAATTTGTAATGACTTGGATAAAGACTAAAGGGAAAATGAGTGTTATGAAAGTGAAAATTCTGAAAAGAAAAGAGAATCACTTTCATTATTTATTTAACCTTTGGGACAACCAAGTATTTTATTACATTCATTGCCAGAACACCTGTATTTGATTCTACACTGTGGTCCACAATGATCTGGATTGTAAGAATGAACACAGTTAGCTTTAAATGACCTTAAACATACTGGAAAGTAAACTCATTTAGAAGATACGTAATTAATTAGATAATAATTATGTCAAACATTGCTTTACACAATACAATGAGTTCTAGTAGGCCTTTATGTACGTATCACTTTATGAAGTTTACCTGTGTATACAATATCTTATTGTATATAATTACCGTATCCTTAACAAAAATAGTATATTACATAGTTAACTATAGTTTACAATAGTTAACTATATAACTATAGTGTTAACTTTGACACTATGAAAACTTTGATTTACTTTAGTGATAGCTTTAACATTTTGATTTTCTATGGTGATTACTTTGACACTTTGATTTACTTAAGTGATAACTATGAAAACTTTGATTAACTATAGTAATCACTATATAAACTTTGATTAGCTATGGGAAAATCTTTGATTCAATATAGTGGTAACTTTGGAAGCTTTGATTTACAGTAGTGATAACTATGACACTATAATATGATCACTCAGAAAACTATGATTGACTATAGTGATCTCTTTGACACTTTGATTTACTGTTGAGAACTTTGAAAAATTTGATTGGCTATAGTGATCACTTTGAACACTTTGATTAGCTATAGTTAAGGTTTCGTCAAAGGTCAACATGTTCAAAAAATTATTTTTAAGATAGCCCCAAAACTATGTGAGGTATAAAGTTAATACTTTTCCAGTTCATAAATTTTTGATTGCTTATCAGATAGAAAGTATCACTTGATAAAAAAAATACTTGGAAAAAACATTAATTGAGAAAAATTCTTTTTAAAAATGCATATATTTTGAAAAAATACACCTAATTAATTACGTGCTCTTAGTGAAAACTATAATTGCAGAAACAAAATATGTTTATCAATGAAGGGCAAGTTGGACTTGGATTGTCTATGGAAAGTTGTTTTCCCTGTTTATTTTGTCCAAATGTTAAGACTTGAAAGTGAAAGTACATTGCAAATGGCCGATTCTATAGGGGTCTTGTCTTTATTCATGTCATGCTTTCAATAACAGCTTTTCAGAGACCATTCACGTTCAAATTGCCCTTCAATGATAAACATATATTATTTCTGTAATGATGGTTTTCACAAAAAGGACGGAATTAAACAGGTGCATTTTTGAAAAAAAAATATGCACATTTTCTGATAAAATTTTTCTAAAAAGGAATCTTTTTTACAATATTTGTTATCAAGTGATACTTTTGTCTATTAATCAATGATATATTTATAAACTGTAAACGTTTTGACGATATACCACACATAGTTTTGGATATATTGTAAAAATAATGTTTTAGACATGTTGACATTTGACGAAACCTTAAAGGTACTTGGACACAGATTTGAAGTTATTATTTTCTCTATAATATTACGACTTATAAAATTAAATAGCATTTAACACAAAAATTAATTAAAAATCTTATTTCATACAAAAGATATTAAAATTTAAAATTTTTTGGCGGGTTTGATTGACACATCCTTGCATTTTTACAAATTAATTTTATTCTTAATCCTTAGGAAAAGTGGCAATCTTGTTTTGTATAAATGAAAAATATTAATACTATAATCCAGAAAATTCAGAGTAGACATGTTCGAAAACTAAACAAACACACAATATATTGTCAGTCCGTGCAGTTGTGGTAAGCAGACTGTGACGTTTGAACGCACCCAGTAAATTCTAAACATAAACAATAACAGAACCCGTGCCCTTTTTACAAAAACTGTGTACATAACACGGGTGTGCTCGATTTGCTAAACTCTGTACGCAACTCTTAGTTCGAAATGACGATACTTATGAAGGAGTTTTGCTTTCTTATATCTCTACTCTGAATAAAATTATTTTTCTGGATAAACGTTTTAATATTTCTCATTAATACACAACAAGATTGCCCCTTTTCCTATATAAGGATTAAGAATAAAGTTAAAATTTGTGAAAGTGCAAGGATGTGTCAATCAAACCCGCCAAAAAATTTGAAGTTTTAATAACTTTTAAATGAAATAAGATTTTTAATTAATTTTTGTGTGAAATGCTATTAAAATATATAAGTCGTAATATTATAGAGAAAATATTGACTTCAAATCTTTGTCCAAGTACCTTTAACTAAATTACCTAAAGTTAACCACAATATTTTAGGGATCCTTACTTAACAGGTGCCGTTTTCCTTATGATATCCTGGACAGCATTGAAATGTTCTCTTAAAAAGTTAAAAGTATATTCATGATGGAAGGATACTTTTATCATTGCATATAAAATAGTTTTGATGTCTATATTCTTTTTTTCATTATCTATTTAAAATAGATAGTGAACATCGGATGCAGTAGATCAGTATCAGATCTGTCAAATGGTATCTATTCTTGGACAGAATCAATCAGATGAGGAAGACGTAAGGTTTAAACAAAAACCATTTTATACCAATTCACGACTTTTGTATTGAATAAATATCTTGTGTCGTTATTATCTACTTAATATGCTTTTAAGTAAGGTATCAAGTTTATAATCGCCATTGCTCAGTTTTCAAGTATCAGCAGGTGCCTAATGGTCCATTCATGAAATATACGAAGATGGTATTCAAGCTCAAAAGTACATGAAACATTACAAAATTGGTGCAGAGCAAACACCAAGGATAGAGGTGGGATCATGTGCTTCGGGGAAGTGAGTAACTGAGTATCCCCTTCCGACTAGTCACACCCTTCGTGTGCCCCTTTTTTCATGATCGTGATAAAGTACAAAATTGGAGCAAAGCATTCATGAACATAAAAAACATTAGAGAAGGAATCAGATGCCATGGAGGATCGATAATCCCCTGCGAATCGGTCACACCCTCTGTGTGCTCCTTGTCATGATAGGAAAATAACGTCGTCAACTCACTGCATAAATAATGGACTAACAATTAGAATGAAATCGACAGTCAGCATTTGACCCTATAAAAACAATTCAGAATGTTTATTTTTATATTTTCTTTTTTTTTTAATAATTGAATCTTGAAAAAAAAATATCGCAAATGAAATGTTTATTGAAGGGATAAGCAGGTGAAACAAATAATAATTATTCAACTGGCATTACATGTAACATGCTGCAAGAATGTCTTAAACAAACTTGTTCAGCTGATAAATTTTCTGAGAAAATTATATTTTGTTTGTCTGATAGATGAACATTTTTAGTGCTTTCTTTTGGTTTACAGTATCAAAATCTTGCATGAAATCTACAGTCAATGGTAAAATATAACTTTATTGTTGTCTGTTTTCTTGAATGAATCTCTTCAAAAAACTGTATTTGTATCATATGGGTATGTTTTCACTTATACCATAATCGGGTATAGGGCGCTGTGGTTGAAATGTTAACATTTACACTAGAGTCGCGGAGTAAGGAGTGTATCCTTATGTCGCGGTTTCGAATCCAACTGCGGTACATGGAGACTGACCTTTCCAATAAGATCATATACACCGAGGTCCCGTGTCGAAGTTGGTGTAGAATTTATAAAAGTTTGATGGCATCTTTTATAGAACTTCTTCTCAAGAACTTCAGGGGAGAAAAAATGAAAATTATGTGGAAGCTTCACTACTTTCCTTAGATTAAATTTTGTTAATATCATAACCCCCGGTTATGATATTAGGACAGGAGAGGTCGAATATACTCAAATGAAAAAGAAATGTAGTAAAACTATTTTTTCGAGGGTATTTCCCAGTTGTGTTACAACTAAAATCGTCTTTAATCAACATGTTACCTAAATCTCTTTTAATTGTGACCGATAATTCCTAATTAGTTATCCCTATAGTAAGGAAATTTATCCGATGTCAAACCATTCAAATGGAGGTAAGATAATATATCATAAATATTAAAATGTATAACATTCACGGCATAAATGAAATAGAAATAATTTAATTCTGGTTGTATCGCTTATTTGATTGGATAAAAAAATTTACTTTACATCGTATAAAATGGGTTGCCTACGTCACAATGACTTGCGTCAAAAACGTATCAATCCGCCTGACGTTATATTCAATTTTTTTTTACAAACTGAAGTCATTTTGTTAGAACAATCATCTTTTTTTCTTACATCAAATGATTGAAAATTAAATTATAAGCAATGAAATTAATAGCTACCCATTTAATACGGTATTAACTTGGTTGGAACAGTTTAGCTTTTTTATAAACCGCTTCGCGGTTTATAAAGCGTAAACTGCCCCAACCTAGTTTATACCGTATAAAATGGATAGCTATTAAATTCATTCCTTAATTAATTTTAAAAACAGCATATGTGCAATTATAAACATACTTGAATGCATTTTAAAGAGGACAGTCAAAGTGATCTATAAAATATAAAGAGGGATGGAGTGATAATTTTGCGGAAATGTATCTAATTATTCAATATTATAAGCAGATATACTCGGGTTTCCATCAAGTCTTAAGATTTTGAAAGAGAAAATCAGAAATTAGCAACAATTAAAAAGTGACGAAGTCATAGACAATCTTAATTAAAACACTTTGGAATCATGACAAGAGTCATGCTATACGAAAATGGTGTTTCCATTCCAGAATTGATTTCCTTAACATTTTGTTTCATTTTTACAATTTTGAGATATATAGCAAATTTCAAAGAAAAATGATCAATTAGACGAAATCTTGTATTTTATGTAATGCATGTAGTTGGTACAACCCTACGGCATATACATGTAGATTATAGCTTCAAAGTGTCCCTATTGTTACCTCAAGTATCATTTATTTTGATAATTCACGGAAAAAGTAAAATAAACCCACACTATTCCCGGAATTTCGAATTCATTCTTTAAGCAGATGAGAGAGTCATCTTGCATGTACGTTGAGCATTCCGAGGCTTTGCAGTGATTTACAATTTACGCTTACATTGCCAAAGTCATTGGTTTAAAAAGTAAAGCAACCACTTTTCTACAATTAATCCGTGTTTTGATAGCTTCGTGCTTAGTAGGAGTAAGCACTCCCTTTTGACCTGACACACCCGCCGCGAGACCTATGAATTTATCTAGGATACATGTCGTTGTCGAATCTAGTTTTAAAAACAAAGTCCCAACATTTTAAACGAAACAAGTCGAAAATACAATCCAATGATAGGTTATTTGTTTACAAGGTCATCATATTGACCATGGAGTTTACGAAATGCTGACTTTAAACATGGTGAGTGAAATCCCTGTAATATCAACTTGTTAGTGAGAAGCATGCCTTTAAAAATGGTCTTTCAATAAACTATCAAACAAAGTAATTTTGCTTATGAACAATCACAAGATTTAAAAGCTTCTGTGCTATACTTTTATTATTGAAGAAGTAGTTGTCTTAATATCAAAAACTCTAGATTATAATTTATTGTTGTGTACAAGTACACTGTAGAAGTCCAAAACATTATAAGTTTATTTCAAAATAGAGCTAATTAGTCCATTCATACAATACAAAATCATGAGCAGAAAAAACAAGAACCTTCAATATCTTAAACATCAGAGAAGGATACATGTGTTATTGAGTAAGCATCCCCTACCGATTTGGCAAAAAACAGTGTACTTAACTGTTCAATTTTTTACAAAATAATATTGCAAATGATCGATCATGCAATGCAATTTGCTATCTAAAACCAGTTTAGCAACATTTTATATGTACAATAAACATACAGCTGTAGTTTTCTGTCAAATTAAAAATATTTTCTACTGGAAATATATATAGGTCATTAAGCTTAAATTCATGATTTTTATATATGCTTTTATAAATACATATTGTGACACTGAAATCCATGATATTTCATGTTTAGTCCTCCAACTGATCCCACCTCTGATGTTTTAGAGGTCCGTGTTTGCTCTTCATCCGTTTTGTATTGTTTTATGGACTTTTGATCTTGAATACTGTTCGCTATCTCCATAATATATTATATTCTATCTACATGTAAAAAATATTTTTCCAAAGTCTAATTTTATCAGTGTTAGAATTAGACAGAAATGTGTGGAAAACAAATGACTTCGGAATATCTGGGACGGAAGAACATTATTGCGGTTAACTGTATGTTTCCTGTTTTCCAGCAATGAATTACACGTGAACATATGCTGCTGCATTGAATTTACTGGACTTTGGCCTGCAGGTCAAAATCTATTATTCATATTATGAATTACCTGTCAGTTTTTAAAACCATATAATAATATATAGATTTCCTACATTTCTATTTTCTTATTTTATGGAAAAAATTAATGATGTTAACATTTTATTGTTTTTTAAAGCATGAAGGATATAGATACATATATAGAGTTTTTATAGACCAAATATGTGATACAACCAGTCCGACATTTAACAGGTTATATTATTACCTAACCTACTATATAAAATGTAATTAGGCATTTTGAACTGTTTCACGATTCATTTTCTGCTTTATGCAGTTTATGCTGGTCATGAAACAATCGAACTGTTGACCGGGCCACAGAATGAACTGTTGCCTGTTTAAAGCGTCATCGTGAAATTCAAGCGTTTAGATGATCACGACATCACTATTACCTGCTATATTATTAACTACATTGAAATAAAACACACAAGCAATCAATTTATCAAGTATTAATTAAAATTATTTAATTAAGGTCTTCCGTTTCCAACGGAAGACCTTCTACTGATTCTGATGATTAAGATTATTAAGGTCTTCCGTCTTCACGGAAGACCTTATAGTGATTCTACTGTTTCTTATTATTATTAAGGTCTTCCGTCTTCACGGAAGACCTTATAGTGATTCTACTGTTTCTTATTATTATTATTATTATTATTTTTCCCAAAATTTTGTGCACGCGATTTCTCAACACCTATTCGGCGGATTTCTATGAAATTTACAGGAATTATGCGCAATAAGATGAACTTGATACATTTTTAAGGAAATTTGAAAATTTGCTTCTGGTGCCAAGTTATGGGCAATATCCTGATTTTAAAATGCAATTTTGTCGCCCCTTTTTTTCGAAAATGGCTAAAGATATGACCTGGAGACTTATTGGAGATGATAGTTCGTGACTTTGTGGTTTGCAGAATCACCTTTTTGTGCGTCGTCAGTTCTTCCGGTTGTTATGAGATGCAAACTTAAAAAAATCGTATTTTTCTAACTTTTTTGTTTTTCAGTATTTTTCATTTATTTTTGGTTTGTTAATAGAAACCCTCCTGATAATGCTTACTATATAATTTGTTTGAATGTTGATCAATCTAAACTCTAGATATTAGCATTCAAAAATCTGAAGCGGGTCCAAAATGGCGGCTGTCTCTGTCAACGCCGACATTTCGCAATAGGGATTTACGGAGGCAGCCGAGCGTTTGCTTGAATGAAAGTAACATAAGGATAAATGAAATGTATAGGAATACTTGGATAGGCACGTCGTAGTTACGTTGCAGTTCTGTGTCAAGCTAACGTCTTCTGTAATTGGTTTTGGCTAGTTCCCAAAGTTGAAAAAGAAAAGACTAAATGTGCAAATGAAATTCGATACCTAATATCTTTTGTGCACCACGGAAAATAGATCTCATCATATTTATAAGTAATACTTTCTCAAAAAGAATATTGATTAATATTGTCAGTAGAAATGTTAACCACTGTTTTTCCTATGCACACTTGTGTCATATTAAACTAATAAATAAGACAAAAACAAGAAGACGATTTTTTTAAAGATCGCTTCATGGAGTTTATTTTAGCATTCTTGTTTCAAAGACCTGATTCAAGTTATTGAGCATAAATGATATCTGATTCCTTGACCGTCGTAGGGCGAGGCATGTTTTTCGGCGAAACGTTTCAACCTTTTTCAATTAACTAATCGGGATAGTTCTCTTTGGGGATAAACAGGAAATTGAAAAAAGTTAGAAATTTATAACCGTTTCACCGCTTTAGTGTTACAGGCATATATACCATATGGAATTTGTAAAATGTGTTAAATATACTTTCTAATCCTCGAATCTTAGGCTATAAGAACGTTCTTTTTTTAATTTCATTGAAGCTATCACACCTATTTACTAGAACATTCCAAAGAAAAGGTGCGAAGATTAACTCGTGGCGTTTGGTGCTAAATTTTGAATAGTGACCCGCCTTTCATAATTTTAAAAGAGAATCACTGTTTCGTAAATATATATAAATAGATTTAGAGGAGAGGTCCCGATAGCGTAATATTTAGTGCCGTCGAAATTTCATACTGGCGACATGGGTTCAATTCTCCTTGTGTGCAATTTTTTTTTACTTTTTCAGCTCGATTTAACGTTTTCTTTCCGGAATCGGACGGAAGACCTCTCGTTGCTCGCAACGAGTTTCTCATCTAGTTCTTATTATTATTATTATTCTTTTTTTTGACAAAATTTTGTGCAGGCGATTTCTCGAAAACTATTCAGCGGTTTTTCATGAAACTTTCACAAAATATGTGTCATTATATGAAGTTGTTACATCCGTAGAGAAATTTGGAAAATTCTCTTCTGGTGCCAAGTTATGGACAATTTCCTGATTTTAAAATGCGATTTTGTCGCCCCTTTTTCTCGAAAATAGCTAAGTATATGAAATGGAGACTTATTGGAGATGATAGATCATGACTTTCTGGTTTGCAGAATCACCTTTTCGTGCGTCGTCAATACTTCCGGTCGTTACGAGATGCAAATTAAAAAATATCGTATTTTCTAACTTTTTTGTTTTTCAATATTTTTCATTTATTTTTTGTATGTTAATAGAAACCCTTCTTATGATGCTTACTTTATAATTTGTTTGAATATTCATTAATCCAAACTCCAGATAAAAGCATTCAAAAATCTGAAGCGTGTCCAAAATGGCGGATGTCTCTGGTATTTCGCAATCGGGGTTTACGGAGGCAGTCGAGCGTTTGCTTTAACGAAAGTTACATAAGAATAAATGAAATGTAAAGGAATACTTGGACTGCCACGTCGTAGTTTCGTTGCAGTTCTGTGTCAAAGTTACGTCTTCTATAATTGGTTTTGGCTGGTTTTCAAAGTAGAAAAAGAAAATACTAAATGTGCAAATGAAATTCAATACCTAATATCTTTTGTGCATCAGGGAAAAATAGATCTGAAATCATACTTATAAGTAATATTTTCTCACAAAAGAATATCAATTAATATTGTCAGTATAAATCTTAACCACTGTTTTCCCATGCACATTTTTGTCATATGAAACTAATAAATAAGACAAAAATAAGAAAACGATATTTTAAAGATCGCTTCATGGAGTTTATTTTAGCATTCTTGTCTCAAAGACCTGATTCAAGCTATTGAACATAAATGATATCTGATTCTTTGACCGTCGTAGGGCGAGCCATGTTTTTCGGCGAAACGTTTCAACTTTTTTCGATTAACTAATCGGGATAGTTCACTTTGGGGATAAACAGGAAATTGAAAAAAAGTTCATAACCCTTTCACCGCTTTAGTGTTACATGTAAAATGTGTTCAATATACTTTCTAAACCTCGAATCATAGGCTATAAGAACGGGGTTTTTTTTAAATTTCATTGAAATTATCACAGCTTTTAAACAGAACATTCCAAAGAAAGGGCGCAAAGATTAACTCGGGCTATGAGAGAAGCACTGTTTCGTTAATATATCCAAGTAGATTTAGAGTAGACGTCCCGATAGCGTTATATCTAGTGCGTTGGAATTTCATGCTGGCGACTTAAGGTCAATCCCCCTTGTGTGCAAATCTTTTTTTTTTTTTTTTACTTTTTCCCGATTTTATATTTTCTTTCCGGAATCGGACGGAAGACCTCTCGTTGCTCGCAACGAGTTTCATATCTAGTTCTTATTATTCTTTTTTTTTTTTTCTTCCTAGACGCCAACTTTGAGGCCTCATATCTCACTCATTTCTCAATGGATTTTGCTCAAATTTTCAGACATTATAGATGGTAATAAACTCTATCTGAATGCTGTCTAACATTTCAAAAATTTACTTCCGCTTATGAGTTATTTCCCTTTAAACGAAAAATTACAGGCTTTCATTTCCAGATAAAGGCTCAGAGACCACAAAAGCTGGAGCAGAAATTTTACTGGTTTTAGATAACAGAAGGATTGAAGTTGTGCACATCGGTTTTTGTTTTTCGATTTCTGTATTCAAAATGGCGCTATACAGGGGTCAAAAATTAGAACGCCTACAAGAGCGAAAATTATCATATATTTTCCTTTTTATCTTGAAAACTAAAAATATTTTGTTAAGACATGTTGAATAAAAGTTGTGCATAATTGCAAGAGCTTTCATTTAATATCATTTTAAAGGGGCTGGCCCCTCAAATTAGGGTTCTACGGCCCTTGAAATTTTTGCTTTATAACTCAAAAACGGCAAATATTTCGAAATGACTGTCGATTAAAAGTTGTGCTTTAACATCTTATTGATCTCATGAAATTGTTATTTTGTTTGAGTCTTGTTTTAAATGAGCTAGATGCATGGCCCATATATGTACAGGTAATTCTTTCCACTCAGCACGTAAACACGAGCTCCTCATGCGTGTAACCATAACAAACTTACTATAAATAATAAACATGGCTACATTGGATGCTAATATTTTTTTAGAATAAGGTTCTTGAAGTGCTTTGTGTTTTTTCCCCAAATTGTCATGATTATTCACTGACAACTTTCCCTTTCATTTGTTTTTTTTTAAATCGTATAAACCAAGTCTACTAAAAAGGGAAGAAAAGATAATCGTTTCTTCTTATCATATAAAAACAAACAATATAGTGAGAAAATAAAACATAAGTATAAAGCATATACTATTCACAGCCATTAAGTGCATGCCTTTTACATTCACCTTGTTTGTTTACAATTACATAACGCACCTCCCTCGATAACGCGGGGCAAAGTCGGTCACCGGGAATCAATCGGCGTGTGATCCAGCGGCAGAAGGATAAAACGTACGCTGAACTAGGACCTTAGGTCCCCAGCGCAGTTCACGTCTCTCGGGTCTGTTTACTCCGCTACAAAATGTAGTGCGTTGCATACGTAAAGTGAAAAAGAATAAATCGTAATACTGTGAAGCCTTTTCAGTTTGAAAAAAATAACAGAAAATTTATTTTTGTCAAGGGAATAACCATCTGTGATGGGTATTAGAAAACAAAGAGGGGAAGGGGGGTTGCTGAGCAACATTAACTTCAATATTATAAGATATATGATATATTAGAGTTTAACATTTATGGATTATGTTGGGTGACCTGTGGTCTCCCCAATGATTTTATTATTCCATGTAAGGTTAAAGTATCTATATAACACAGTGCCTAACCTCTGATCTCCTTACTAATAGTGAGCGACTCAGAGTAAACACATACGTCCAGTCTCTGCATTCGCAGATCTCTAACAAGCGGGGGGTGGGTGAAGATTTTGCCCCCTACCACCCCCTTTTCATTTCGCTCGGACTTTTCACCAATCCTTTAACATAATGGAATAATTATTTGTTAATAAATTATTTAATCTCTCTTTTGTCTTCCTTATGAGGTCATGCTTAAATAGGCGACATCATCACTTTAACACTCTTTGCCGGAAATCCCGGATTTTTATTTATCTTACAAAGAAGATGTACACCCTGTATTACAAAGTTTGGGGCTGCTTGGAGTTCTCCTCCCCTTTCCCTGGAATTAACACATCAAATTCATAAACCCATCAAAACTACATTAAAAAAAGGAAATAAAATTTATAAAATGCACCTGTTGTTATTTAACTTTGGGATACATGTTGGCATACTGTATTTGAAGACAAGCAAGTTGACTAATCCTCCAAATTCCAATTACATACATGTACATTTAGAGAATTCGAAGAAATTGTGCACTTTTTCCTTACAAAAATTAGGGTCGCTATTCTTTTTTGAGAGGATTTGACAAATAATTCTACACATACCATGATTTTAAATTATTGCCTACTTACAACTTTCAATAACATCGTAATAATGTACAACATAAGATTACCTTTGTCATATTCATATACTGCAAATTGTGAAGTATGAAATCCTTACTGATGGACAATATAAGACTTCCGTTTGTTTCCATAATCTTTTTTGCGAATACCACAGGTAATAAAAAGTTAATGAGACCAGAAGTCACTTTATATCGCACATCTTTAGGGCGACCATAGGTCACCTTATATTGTACATCAAAAGGGAGACCAGATGTCATCTTCCGTTCTACATCATATGGGGGACCAGAGGCCACCTGATTTTGTACATCAGTAGGGGGACCAGAAGTAACCTTATATTGTATATCAGTAGGGGGACCATAGGATACCTTATATTGTACATCAGTAGGGGGACCAGGGATCACATTATATTGTACATAAGTAGGGGGACCAGAAGTCACCTTAAATTGAATAACAGTAGGGGGACCAGAGAAAACCTTATAATGCACTTTATATAAGAAGGAGGAACAAAAGTTATCTTATACTCTAAATAAGTAGGGAGACCAGTAATCATCTTATTTGTACATCAGTAGGGGGCCCAGAGGACACCTTATATTGAACATCAGTAGGGGACATCATTAGAGGGACCAGAGGTCACCTTATATTGTACATCAGTAGGGGGATCTGTGATCATCTTATATTAAACATCAGTAGGGGACCACCGGACACCTAATGTTATACTTTAGATCAATAGGGGGACCAGAGGCCACCTTATATTGTACATCAGGAGGGGGCATCAGTAGGGGACCTAGAGGACACCTTATATTTAACATCAGTAGGGGACATCAGTAGGGGGACCAGATGTCACCTTATATTGTGCATCAGTAGGGGACCTGTGGTCACCTTATATTGAACATCAGTAGGGGACCAGAGGACACTTAATATTACACTTTACATCAATAGGGGGACCAGAGGTAACCCTGTATTTTACATCGGTAGGGGGACCAGAGGTCACTTTATATTGAACATCAGTAGGGGACCAGAGAACACTTAATATTACACTTTACATCAATAGGGGGACCAGAGGTAACCCTGTATTGTGCATCAGAAGGGGGAACAGAGGTCACCTCATATTGTACATAAGTAGGGAACATCAGTAGGGGGACCAGAGAACACCTAATATTACACTTTAGATCAATAGGGGGGCCAGAGGGCACCTTATATTGTACATTAGTAGGGGACATCAGTAGGGGGACTAGAGGTCACCTTATATTGTATATCAATAGGGGGACCAGAGGTAACCTTATATTGTACATCAGTAGGGGGGCCAGAGGATACCATATATCGTCCATTGGTAGGGGGAGCAGAGGTCACCTTATATTGTGCATCAGTAGGGGGGCATCAGTAGGGGACCCAGAGGACACCTTATATTTAACATCAGTAGGGGACTTCAGTAGGGGGACCAGAGGTCACCTTTTATTGTACATCAGTAGGGGACCTGTGGTCACCTTATATTGAACATCAGTAGGGGACCTGAGGACACTTAATATTACACTTTACATCAATAGGGGTACCAGAGGTAACCCTGTATTGTACATCAGTAGGGGGACCAGAGGCCACTTTCTATTGTACATCAGTAGGGGGACCAGAGGACACCTTATATTGTACATCAGTACGGGGACCAGAGGACACTAATATTACACTTTAGATCAATAGGGGGAGCAGAGGGCACCTTATATTGTACATCAGTAGGGGATATCAGTAGGTTACCTTATATTGTATATCAATAGGGGGACTAGAGGTAACCTAATACTGTACATGAGTAGGAGGACCAGAAGACACCATTTATCGTACACTGGTAGGGGGACTAGAGGTCACCTTATATTGTACATCAGTAGGGGGACTAGAAGACACCTTATAATGTACATCAGTAGGGGGACCAGAGGACACTTTATATTGTACATCGGTAGGGGGACCAGAGGACACCGAATATTACACTTTAGATCAATAGGGGGACCAGAGGGCACCTTATATTGTACATCAGTAGGGGGACTAGAGGTCACCTTATATTGTATATATATAGGGGGACCAGAGGTAACCTTATATTGTACATCAGTAGGGGGACCAGAGGACACCTTATATTGTACATCAGTAGGGGACATCATTAGGGGGCCCAGAGGTCACCTTATATTGTACATCAGTAGGGGGATCTGTGGTCATCTTATATTGAACATCAGTAGGGGACCAGAAGACACCTAATGTTATACTTTAGATCAATAGGGGGACCAGAGGCCACCTTATATTGTACATCAGGAGGGGGCATCAGTAGGGGACCTAGAGGACACCTTATATTTAACATCAGTAGGGGACATCAGTAGGGGGACCAGATGTCACCTTATATTGTGCATCAGTAGGGGGACATCAGTAGGGGACCCAGAGGACACCTTATATTTAACATCGGTAGGGGACTTCAGTAGGGGGACCAGAGGTCACCTTTTATTGTACATCAGTAGGGGACCTGTGGTCACCTTATATTGAACATCAGTAGGGGACCTGAGGACACTTAATATTACACTTTACATCAATAGGGGTACCAGAGGTAACCATGTATTGTACATCAGTAGGGGGACCAGAGGCCACTTTCTATTGTACATCAGTAGGGGGACCAGAGGATACCTTATATTGTACATCAGTATGGGGACCAGAGGACACCTAATATTATACATTAGATCAGTAGGGGGACCAGAGGGCACCTTATATTGTACATCTGTAGGGGACAGCAGTAGAGGGACTAGAGGTTACCTTATATTGTATATCAATAGGGGGACCAGAGGTAACCTTATACTAGTATTGTACATCAGTAGGAGGACCAGAGGACACCATTTATCGTACACTGGTAGGGGGACTAGAGGTCACCTTATGTTGTACATCAGTAGGGGGACTAGAAGACACCTTATAATGTACATCAGTAGGGGGACCAGAGGACACTTTATATTGTACATCAGTAGGGGGACCAGAGGACACCTAATATTACACTTTAGATCAATAGGGGGACCAGAGGGCACCTTATATTGTACATCAGTAGGGGGACTAGAGGTCACCTTATATTGTATATATATAGGGGGACCAGAGGTAACCTTATATTGTACATCAGTAGGGGGACCAGAGGACACCTTATATTGTACATCAGTAGGGGACATGCTTTGGGGGACCAGAGGTCACCTTATATTGTAAATCAGTAGGGGGACCAGTGGTCATCTTATATTGAACATCAGTAGGGGACCACCGGACACCTAATGTTATACTTTAGATCAATAGGGGGACCAGGGGCCACCTTATATTGTACATCAGGAGGGGGCATCAGTAGGGGACCTAGAGGACACCTTATATTTAACATCAGTAGGGGACATCAGTAGGGGGACCAGAGGTCACCTTATATTGTTCATCAGTAGGGGACCTGTGGTCACCTTATATTGAACATCAGTAGGGGACCAGAGGACACCTTAATATTATACAATTATTGCTGTGTTTTGAGGTCAATACAATGATTTAGCCATCTGAGGAGTACAATATTCACCGAGCCCGGAGGGCGAGGTGAATATTGTACTTCGAAGATGGCTAAATCATTGTATTGACCGAAAAAAAACAGCAATAATTGTTTTATTATATGATTCACTAATAAAATGATAAAACCCATTACTTGTTTGCATTGAATCAAGTCCTATCCAAATACAATTAAGAGAGAAGCAGAATTGAAATGTTAATCAACCTTACAGGTCGTTTTTTTAAAGTTTTTTTTTCATCAGTTTTAGTTGCCATGAAAAAAAAATTATGTCAGTCTTTTTTCTAGGATAGATTTTTAAAGGAAGGAGTATTATCAGGGAAAACTGACTGCCAAAAAGTAAAAATTGTTGTTCAGTAAAAGTGTTGGAGGAGTGTCCCTGCATCTCCTCTTACCACCCTCACCCGAAAATATATATTCGCTTATGTTTTCTTCACATGAAAAAAAAGTTATAGTAGTTTAAATAGCTTTCCAAATCAATTTGTATCCATTTGGAATATCCCGATCTATTTTTAGATCAATGTAGAGAAAATAAATCCTTGTATTGACCTGGAACGTCACGTGCAGGTCAATACAACGTAATATTTTTCTAACATAGTTGGATCTCAGCCAATCAGAGAGATGGAAATTATTCAATCATATAATAATACACTTTATATCAATAGGGGGACCAGAGGTAACCCTGTATTGTACATCATTAGGGGGACCAGAGGTCACCTTATATTGTACATTAGTAGGGGGACCAGAGGACACCTATTATTACACTTTAGATAAATAGGGGGACCAGAGGGCACTTTATATTGTACATTAGTAGGGGACATCAGTAGGGGGACTAGAGGTCACCTTATATTACTGTAAACCAACTATTATTCGCGTCATCTTTTATTCGCGATTTGTCAGCTTAAAATCAATCCGCGACGACTAATTTCCGCGACCGAAGAAACATTTCCTACAAATCCTTAGCAAAATGAATGGTTTGCAGCGATTAATATTCGCGAGTTAAAGGAGGTCGCGGAACTCGCGGATATTTCTCGCACGCGAATAAAAGTTGGTTTACAGTATATATCAATAGGGGGACCACAGGTAACCTTATATTGTACATCAGTAGGAGGGCGAGAGGACACCATATATCCTACATTGGTAGGGGGACTAGGGGTCACCTTATATTGTACATCAGTAGGGGGACATCAGTAGGGGACCCAGAGGACACCTTATATTTAACATCAGTAGGGGACTTCAGTAGGGGGACAAGAGGTCACCTTTTATTGTACATCAGTAGGGGACCCGTGGTCACCTTATATTGAACATCAGTAGGGTACCTGAGGACACTTAATATTACACTTTACATCATTAGGGGTACCAGAGGTAACCCTGTATTGTACATCTGTAGGGGGACCAGAGGTCACCTTATATTGTACATCAGTAGGGGGACTAGAGGACACCATATATCACACATCAGTAGGGGGACCAGGGGTCACCTTATATTGTACATAAGTAAGGGGACCAAAGGACACCTATATTGTACATCAGTTGTGGAACCAGGGGACTTCTTTTATTGTGCACCAGTAGGGAGACCTGGGGACATCTTATATTGTACATCAGTAGGGGGACCAGGGATCATCTTACATTGTACATCAGTAGGGAGACCAGAGGACACCTTATATTATACATCAGTATTGGGACCAGAGGTCATCTTATATTGTACATCACTAGGGGTACCATAGGACACCTTATATTGTACAACAGCAGGGTGACCAGGGGACATCTTATATTGTTCATAAGTTTGGGACATCAGTAGCGGGACCAGACACCTTATATTATTCATCAGTAGTGTTACCAGGGGTTTCTTATTTTGTACACCAGAAGGGTGACCAGAGGTCACCTTATATTGTACATCAGTAGTGAGACCATAGGACACCTTTTATGTACATCAGTAGGGGGAACAGAGGTCACCTCATATTGTACATACGTAGGAAACATCAGTAGGGGGACCAGGGGTCACCTTTTATTTTACAACAGTAGGGGGACCAGGGGTCACCTTATATAGTACAACAGTAGGGGGCCAGGGGTTACCTTATATTGTACAACATTAGGAGGACAAGTAGGGGGACCAGAGGTCACTTTTTATTGTACATCAGTAGGGGGACTGAGCCTTCAGTCCAGTTTTGACGTTCGTTACTGGGTGGACCAGAAGTAAACTAATATTGTACATCAATAAATTGACCAAAGGTCACCTTATATGTTATTTCATTATGGAGACTGATGGTCATCTTTATATTGTACAACAGAAAGGGGACCATAGGTCACCTTATACTGTACAAGAGCAGACATCAGGTTATATTGTACATCATAAGGGGAAACGGAGGTCACCTTATACATCAATAGGGGGTCAGATGTCACCCTTTGTTGTAGATCATTATTAGGACCTTAGGTCACTCTATATTTTACATCACAAGGGGGACCAGAGGTCACCTTGTAGTGTACATAAATAGGGAGACCAGTGGTCCCCTTTGTTGTACATTTTTAAAGAAATCAGACATAAAAAATATTATATGAATGCAGAGAGATAAGGCATCAACGATTCTAGACCCGTCTTGAACAACAGACACATAAAAAGAAAACAAGGGCGGGCCAGTGGGTACAGATAAAATGCATATTAACGAGATGCTAGAGGTTCACTTTAGAACACGACTAGAGGCCTATGGATCTTATAGGTCATTTGAACATCTTGTAAAACTTTAAAACTTTCATTTCAAATAAGCGGTAATAATTAGCAATAATTAGTAGTGCTAATTGATCACGAATTTCAAAACTTTGGAGAGAATACCCTTCCTCATCACAACTTTGCATGTACTAATTAGTTTGTTTAATATCCAGGGGCAGAGGGAAATATTTTCAATGAATAAATGCATTTCATAATTATTATTATTGTCGTTATGGGTATTTCCTGTGTGAACAGAGTGGTGGATCTGTGTGGTTTTTATGTCACGTGACATGGTCATATAAATAGCAGGTGCGTGCTTAAAAAGTTACTCTACCGCTCGTACAGAACGTGTAAGGAATGGAAACCAGTAAATTAGGCTCACACACACACACACACACACATATGTATGTATATAAGTATCATTTAATGATTAAAAATAACGTGTATTGAAATGAATACAAATGTGTTAAATTTGTAATAAACGTTCTGACGAGCAGCATTACATACATATGAGTTGATTATTCTTTCAATACAGGATAAAAAGTATAATTAATTTATATTCGGACAAACGAAGTTAGAGAAATTATAAATTAACATAAATTTTATAGCCCTGTCCTAACCCCAGGGCCCCTGACCCTGGGACAATGAATTTCACAATTTTGGTATGGAGTCAATGCTTATAATAATTATGCCAACAGTTCGACGGCTTGATGTTAATGGGTAAAGAAGATTTTTAAAGATTTCATTAATTGTAATAATTTCGCCCAAACACTCTTGCCTTAGGGGGTGGAGGGCAGGGACCATGAATTAAAAAATCTCCCTTTCACCCATAGATGCTTTATGCCAAAATTTGTTGTAAATGGTTGAGGGATTACAGAGAAAAGCTGAAAATGTTCAAATGTTAACGCACAGTGCACAGCGCACGACGCCAGAAAAAAAAACAAAGAACTGATAGCAATAAGTCACATGCGTTGATTCAGATGACCAAATAAGGAGTCCTTTGGTCTCAATATTTATGTAAAATATTAGGTGTCTTCTGGTCTCCCTGTTGACTTACAATATAATATTATAAGATGACCTCTGGTCTTCTTATTGATGTAAAATATAAAGTGTCTTCCGGTTTCTTCATTGTCGTTCAAAATAGTGTTATCATTAGTTTTTAATGATGTACAATATAATGTGACCTCTTGTACCCCTACCGATGTACAAATTACGAGGGCTGTTCAATAAATAATGTCCTGAACTGTATGACATACAATACTAAGCTTGAATTTTTCGCATTATTGCATCTTTAATGAGTTTATAACAATTGATGTGACTACTTCTCAACACATAGTTTAACTGTGAGAAGCTGGAAAACAAGGGTATTCGAGACACTGCAATTAAAAATGAATTGTAAAGAATTAGTAAACTAAAGTAAAATTAAACCGTCCATTAAAGCTGCTGTAAAATTTGTTAAGAATCCCAAAGAAATACTCACTGAAATATGTAAAAATTTACAGCAATCAATGTTTGTTTTATAGACAATTGAGCAGGTGGATTTCACTGATAAAATATATATAATGGGCATCAAAAATGGATACCGTACTTGCAAACAAAAATTAAACAAATAATGTACTGTTTGCCAAATTTCAACAAATAATCACTAATGGTGTATGATTGACTATACGACACATAGCAAAGAATGGAGGCGTACAAGGCGAGGACAATCCCCCGCTCTGAAAAAAGATATTTCTCAATTCGAAAAGTAGTATTTTTTCAAAATTTTATGGTTTATATCATCTTTTACATATCAAATTCTGTATTTCATTGTTTTAATAATTTATGAATAATTTATTTTTTATTCATGTTTTTATGACATTTGAAAACAAAAAAAAAAGAAGAAAAAGAAAAAGCTTCATGTATGATTCGAACTCTCTTCATAGCTCAGGTTTAGTCCAAGACCAACCGCTTTAACCACTACCGGTACGCTACGAAGTATATGCACTATTGACGTCTTTCAGTGTGATTTAAATGGACGGATTTGTAACATTTCCATCATTTTAAGCGTTCACGAAGAATGGAGACTTGACCCATTCATGTTCAAAATTCGTTTTTATAGCTCTATTAAACCCATTTTCCACTAAATATGCATAACTGTCAACTTTGAAATAAATATTATCAAATGATAAGTCCTTCAGAAAAATAAAATGATTAAATATTTTGAAGATGACATTACTGAGAACATGATTTTAGAAAAATATAGCTTTTTTGTGGATTTTGAAAATTGAAAAACATTTTATCTCAGAGCGGGGGATTGTACACGCCTTATACGCCCTCTTTCAAAATACACATCATTTCGGAAGTAGTTCACACTGTTTTAAAAACGTTTGACAGAAAAAAAAGCTTATGTACTCAAAAGTAACCCTTTAAAAAAATGAGTGAAAACGACTGCGTATAAGAATATATGAACAATTATTAAAAATATCAGTAATTGTAGTAACCCACGTTTATTTAGATTTCAAACAGATAATGAAACTTGAATCTATTGCTTAAAACCCTCAAAACAAAATTTACAATAAGATGTACTTGACAAAAAAAAAGCAAAGGTCTGAGAAGAGCAGAGAATTGCAAGAGCACAAAGATAGATTTATAGGCAATTTTCTTAAATATTAGTGGTCTTATTGTTCAAATTCGTATTCGGGGATGCAGTTTAATTTCTGGAGGAATCTAGAAGCAATTTTTTGGCAAAAAAATCAAAAGGTTAATGAGAATAAGGAATCTACAACATAAGATTTTTTTTTTCATGACAGCGTCCAAACCCGAAAGCCCTGAAGAGTAAAGGAGTCTTGGGGATAAACAAAAGTTAATGTTCATTCACGTTAACAATATTCGCCAGATCTTTCGACTTTTGACTTGTTCCATTTGCCAAACTTGCGAAAACGCCTTTCAGAAGGAAGAAACAAGTCCAGGAAATCATACTATCTGCAATAATCCAGTATACAAAGGTTCATACCAGTAAATGAGTTCGAAAAACAATTGAAAATGAATCAGAAATTGGATAAAAATGTTACTTACATGTGTATTAATGAAAAGATGATTTTAGGTTAAAGCATTATAACTAAATTATTGAAAAGCGACTTTTGTTTCTTTCCGAGCACCGAAGACATTATTAAACGACCCTTGTATAAGGTGACCTACCTATGTACAATATCAGGTGTCCTCTGGTCCCCCTACTGATGTAAAATATGAGGTGACCTCTAGTCCCCCTACTGATGTACAATATACGGTGAGCTTTGGTCCCCCTACTGATGTGTAATATAAAGTGGCCTCTGATCCCCTTACTGATGTACAATACAAGGTGACATCTGGTCCCCCTTCTGATGTACAATATGAGGTGACCACTAGTCCTCCTACTGATGTATAATATAAGGTGACCTCTGGTCCCCTTACTGATGTATGATATAAAGTGACCTCTGGTCCCCTTACTGGTCCCCTACTGATGTACAATATGAGGTGACCTCTGGTCCTATTGATTCACAATATAAGTTGACCCCTGGCCCCCTGCTGATGTACAATATAAAGTGTCCTTTGATCTCCTTACTTATCTGCAATATAAGGTGACCTCTGGTCCCCATACTGATATACAATAAAAAGTGGCCTCAGGTCCCCCTACTGATGTACAATACAAGATTTCCTCTGGTCCCCTTTTAATGTACAATGTAAGGTGACCTCTGGTCCCCCTGCCGATGTACAATATAAGGTGACCCCTGGTATCCCTGCTGATGATCAATATGAAGTGACCTCTCATCCCCCTACTGATGTACAATATAAGGTGACCTCTAGTCCCCCTTCTGGTGTTAAATATAAGGTGACCTCTGGTCCCCCTTTTGATTTACAATATAAAATGGTCTCTGGCCCCCCTACTGATGTACAATATAAGATGACCTCTTATTTTTAACAAAGGTGACCCCTGGTCCCCCTGCTGATATACAATATAAAGTGGCCTCTGGTCCCTTTACTGATGTACAATATAAGGTGACCTCTAGTCCCCCTTCTGATGTTAGATATAAGGTGACCTCTGGTCCCCCTTACTGATGAACAATATAAGGTAGCCTCTGGTCCCCCTACCGATGCACAATATAAGGTGACCTCTGGTCCCCCTTCTGATGTACAATATAAGGTGACCTTTGGTCCCCCTGCTGATGTACAATATATAAGGTGACCTCTGGTCATCCTACTGATGTTTAAGATAAGGTGACCTCTGGTCCCCCTACTTATGTACAATATAAGGTGACCTCTGGTCCCCCTACTTATGTACAATATAAGCTGACCTCTGGTTCTTCTGCTGATGAACAATATAAGATGACCTCTGGTCCTACCACTGATGTACAATATAAGGTGTCCTCTGGTCCCCTTATTGATGTTCAATATAAGGTGACCTCTGGTCCCTCTACTGATGTACAGTACAATATAAGGTGACCACAAGTCTCCGTACTCATGAAAAATATCGGGTGACCTCTGGTCCCCGTACTGATGTACCATATAAGGTGTCCTCTGGTCACCCTACTGATGTACAATATAAGGTGACCCCAGGTACAACTGCTGATGATCAATATAAAGTGACCTCTCATCCCCTTACTGATGTACAATATAAGGTGACCTCTAGTCCCCTTTCTGGTGTTAAATATAAGGTGTCCTCTGGTCCCGCTACAGATGTACAGTACAATATTAGGTTACCACTAGTCCCCATACAATATAAGGTGACCTCTGGTCATCCTTTTGATGGTAAATATAAGGTGACCTCTGGTCCCCCTAATGATGTACAATATAAGGTGACCTAAGGTACCCCTGCTGATGTACATATGTAACCTCTGGTCATCCTTCTGATGTTTAATCTAAGGTGATCTCTGGTCCCCCCCCCCCTCCTACTTATGTACAATATAAAGTGACCTCTGGTCCCCCTACTGATGTTCAATATAAGGTGAACTCTATTCCTCCTACTGATGTACAATATAAGGTGACATCTGGTCCCCCTACTGATGTACAATATAAGGTGTCCTCTGGCCCCTCTACTGATGTACAGTACAATATTAGGTGACCACTAGTCCCCGTATTAATGTAAAATATAGGGTGACCTCTGGTCCCCGTACTGATGTACAAAATAAGGTGTCCTCTGGTCCCCCTACTGATGTACAATAAAAGGTGACCCCTTTTCCCCCCACTGATGTACAATATAAGGTGTCCTCTGGTCCCCTACTGATATACAAGAGAGGACCTCAGGTCCTTCTGCTGATGTACAATATAAGATGACCTCTGGTCCTACTATTAATGTAAAATATAAGGTGTCCTCTGGTCCGCTACAGATGTACAGTACAATATTAGGTGAGCACTAGTCCCCGTACAATATAAAGTGACCTCTGGTGATGTACAATATATGATGACTTCTGGTCCTACTACTGATTTACAATATAAGGTGACCTCTGGTCTCTCTACTGATGTAAAGTAAAATATTAGGTGACCACAAGTCCCAATACTAATGTAAAATATTGGGTGACCTCTGGTCCCCGTACTGATGTACAATATAAGGTGTCATCTCGTCCCCCTACTGATGTTCAATATAAGGTGAACTCTGTTCCTCCATCTGATGTACAATATAAGGTGTCCACTGGTCCCCCTACAGATGTATAGTATAAGGTGTCCTCCCCCCCCCCCACACACACTGATGCACAATATAAGGTGCCCTCTGGTCACCCTACTGATGTACAATATAAGGTGTCCTCTGGTCCCTCTACTGATGTACAGTACAATATTAGGTTACCTGTAGTCCCCCTACTGATGTACAATATAGGGTGACTCCTGGTCCCCCAAATGATGTACGATATAAGGTATCCCCAGGTCCCCCTATTATGTGCAATAAAAGATTACCTTTGGACCCCTATTGATTTAAAATGTAAGGTGACCTATGATCCCTCTGATGATGTACAATATAAGGTGACCACTGGTCTCCCTAATGATGTTAAATATAAGGTGGCCTCTGGTCCCCTACTGATGTACAATGTAAGGTGATCTTTGGTCCCCCTATTGATGTAAAATATGAGGTTACCTCTGGTCACCCTTTATTACTTTCACGTTTCTGCTTATATATTTATTAGAAAGTTGATCTTTATTAAGTTATAAATATGATTATTTTAGAGTAAGACAAAGAAAATTGTCTATCATATAAAATTCAATTAATATATAAGGTGACCTGAGGTCTCCGTATTGATATCGCTGAATTTACTTTTGTGCCTTTAATGCCTGGAGAGTTCCTAGAATTTTTTATTACTACGCAAAATGACGAACTATTTGCGGGGGACCCCAGGTCCTAGTTCAGCGTACGTTTTATCCTTCTGCGATCCAGCGACCCACAGTCATACACAAAAGAAACCACAGAATGCATGGTTAAATTAATTTTGTTAACTAATTGATGAGTGGATAAATATGTTGAATCTTTCATATTATTTCATAGTATCTTTGACTGATTATGTCGCTAGTGCATTGCATTCAATAATTTATTAGCTGAGTTAAATGAAAGTTGCATAAAATCATTTTTTTATAGCCAATGTTTTTCTCGATATCGCTGTTATGATCTGTTTTCCTTCTAATACCATCGAAAATATGCTACTTTGATTAATTTCTACTAGTGATAGATTTTTATCTTAAATGTACATGTATGTAAGTCAGTATACACTGTACGTTCTTTTGTCGATGTCCTTAAAATGTACAACTGTATACGTCCCAAATATACAAATATCGAGCGTTTTATCAGAATACATCAATACAAAATACCACATTCACACGCGCCACCAAAGTATGTAGATTGAGACACACATGCGTAACTTATTCCATTAGACAACTAATTAACCTTGAACAAATGATTACTGAGTATTTTCTATCAAACGTAATTTTTTGCAAGCAGGTTTCCGTTATTTTCTCTTAACAGCTCTCGTATTGCTTAAGGTTTTACGGAGACATATAATGTACATGCATGCAAGTACAGAACATGCACGTTTTATAACTAAAGTATAATGCATATGCAAGAGTGCCCAAATATACGCATGTAGAGCCTAATCTGCGTTTGAAATATTAAAGTGAACTAATTATAGGTCCGCGGAGTTGATTATGAGTTGTTTTTATAACGGGTAGCCCATCCTGTCATCCTGGCCAGTCATCGTCACGGTTTGTAACATCATAATTACACAGGTTAAATACTAAGGTGTCAATCTATATATTTTCACCTTTTTTCTCCCATAAAAAATAAATTACCGAGAGATGTATCGTTTTCTCTTAACATATATAAATTGACAGCATTTATGAACAGCTGTTAAAACACAGGCCTGTGTAAACGGTAAATCAAAAGAAAGGAAATCTGCGGTAAGAAAAACAGAAAACATATACATTCAATGTATACGTAATCTTCAGAGAATGAGGCATTATACAATGTAACATTGTATAATGCCTCATTCTCTGAAGATTACGTTGTCTTCCGATAACTAAAATAAATTAATGTCCGTCGAATTTTATTTTAATCAGAACATTTACTGATGTGTACCTGTACACGCAGTGTGTCACTTTTTCTAAGCCTTCGCCCAAATGAACAATTTAGCAAATCTTGAATGAATTAATTAACACTATCCCTTCCACATATCCACACACACTCGCCTATACCTGAAATCTAATAAAAATAAGATTTTGACCATTTCTTTATTTTATCAAGATGATGTATCATCCGCGAATAATCGAATTTCATTATGTATGCCCTGTTACGACGCACTTTGAAAAATTACGCACTTTGAAATTTTTTTTTCAAAATTTGGGACCAGATCAACGCACTTTTAAAAAAATAAAATTTCTTTTCAAAGTGCGTTAATATCGACCATATTAACGCACTTTGAAAAAATGTGTATGGTTTGGTCAATATTCTTGCAAATCTTAGGTATGGTAAATAATTGAACCTGTTTGATAACTCTTCGGTATGGTCACTTTACGATGTGAAAGTAGGCGATTTTGATTTTGTCATTGATGTACTTTGAAAATTCTTTCTCTCTTAAATATTTTACTGAACTAATTTTTTTTTACAGTTTTCATTTTATGAAAACTGAAATTTATTGAAAATTTTTAACGTAATACCAGGTATATTGGTGTGTAGCATAGGCATCTGTACGGGGTGGGGGGGGGGGTCACACAAATGTTTTGCAAAGACATTATATAGGCATAGAAAATTGGGGCTTACCTTGGGGGTGTATCCACTTTCAATTTTACTAAAATCTGTAAGTCTAGAATTTGTTTTATGCATTTTTTTTTCAAAGTGCGATGCCACAATGCCCTCAGTAATATCATTACAGTTTACATCCACCTTTGTCGCCTTGTGTCTAAAAGTTTTGCACACGAGTCCTCGTTCACACGTGCGTGGCCACAGAGAACCGCGGGCACGTCGGTGTTAAAATACATCGTATGCTCCGATAGTTATAAATGGAAATAGGCTTTGAAATCATGTCGACTCTTTCATATCATTTTATTTTACTCTATCTCATGCTTGTTTTATCAATCGTAACCGCTTGTGAATTTATTAATTTCAAGATTTATGCCTGCATGACGACACATGCATGATACCGCGGCGTAATTGTAAGTGACGTTTCCAACCCACGGGAAAAATCCGAAAAGAATATTTCAATTGCACGATTTTACGGGATCATGCTTGTACATGTAAGTTTCATTACATACTTGTATGCATTTTTACATAGAAAAGCGGCCAAAATGTATGCATCCCGAGCTTTCTGAATACGATTTTAAGAAAATTAGAAAAATTCATTACTGTCTCTTAATCATTATCTCTACTATAAAACATTAATTAAATTCTTTTCTTACTTACTGTATATCTGTGTATTTGAGGTACATGTACTTAAATTATCGGTTCGCTCTGATATTGGGTTATTTTAATAACAGTAATATTAACCTCCTTCTGGTCAGTCATTGTTAATCTGATGAGCCGAGAATGTAGGTATGTGCATGTACATATAGGTTGGGGCTGGTATTGAATTCAAAGAGAAAGTCACAACCTATTTTTTATAGAATCATACACATTTTTTTTACGAGTGGTCAAATGAATGAAAAACAAGGTCTACAACGATTAATATCTGTGACTTAACTTTCCTACTTTCTTAATTTTTGAAAGTCTTTTATTTTATATCTAAAACCTAAAAAAGAATGTAATGATTACTATGTTCACTGGGTTGGTCAATTGATCGACGAAGTGTCTAATACCCCGGTATTTAATTAAGTTTCTTGGGTTGGGGAGAGGTACCAGTTTTCGATATATTTTATTTTCGTAATTTTGTATTGCATTTTCGACAATGTATAATATAATTTCTAACATTTATTTTTTCATTCTGGATTTTGGACAATATCTATATCCAGCAATTTTATGTTAACAAAATAGGTGGAATTAAAAGTTTACTTGGATAAAAAAAAGGTGAAGGGCAGAGAATTTATACATGTACAATGTACAGGTACTTACGGCCTTTGAGCAACGAGGGATAAAATATGGAGAAAGAGATCAGTATTGAAGCTACATGTAAAAATACCATTCAAATAATAATAATCAGGAGAGATGGAATCAGGTGCTATGGGTACTATTCATGCCAGCACCTACTCCGACACGAGACCTTGAGTCCAGTCTCATCCATAGGATCGGTCTCCAGGCATCGTTTCACGAGTCTCCAAACTTCACATAAAATATTCTCAATGAACTTTTGATGCTCCCCCATAAAAATGGCCGGGCATATATAGTTTGTCATGTCCGTCTTCCATCTTTCCGTCTGTCCCTCCGTCCGGTCGCTTTGCGTTTAGCTCAGTTCAAAGCTCAATTTCAAAGAAACAATTCAATTTTTTATATAAAACTTCCTATGCTGATAGACATTGATGAGAGCTACTTTCATGCATCAACATATTTTGACTTTGACCTTTCTTTTGAACTTGGCCTCACTTTTTTTAAATTTGTCTAAAGAAACCATTCAAGATAGTATAATCAAACTTCATGTGCCGATATGTACTGATATGTGCCGATACGTACTAGACTACACGTATGTAACTGCTAGCATCAACATTTTTTTTTTACCTTTCCTTTGACCTTAAGCTAACTTTTCTCAGGTTAGTGTATAACTCAGTTACATATAGAAACAAACCATTCAAGACTGAGTATTCAAACTTCTTATGGTGATCCATACTGATGTAAGCTGTTCAACTGCATCAGTATTTTTTTTTTATCTTTGACCTCCCCTGTAACCTTGATCTTACTTTACTTAAATTAGTATTTAGCTCGGTTTTGAAGAAAGCATTTATATTTCTACTCAACTTCATATGCTGATACACACTTTTGAGAGCTATCCAAACCTTAGTCTAGAACAGATGCTCTAACCACTGCACCACATGGGCGGTGCTCAGATTTGAAGAATTCATTCAAGACATTTTTATCAAACTTTAGTATGCTGATACATTTTAACCTTGCACTTTCCTGTGACCTTTACCTCACTTGTCTTTAATTTGCACTTTGCTTAGTATTAAAGAAACCATTTGAGATATTTTTATGCAAGCTTATGCATTATTTGAAGGGGATTTTATAATCTATATCCATTTTTTAAGATTTCAATTTTTAAGAAACTATTCAAGATATTCTCAACAAACGTCATACACTTATACAGATTTAATGTTGCATTATTTACTAATAAACACTCGGCGGGGCATTCATGTCCTATAGATATATTTCTAGTTAAATTATTAGGTAATTCATAGTGTTGAACCTAATAAATTCTTCCGATTCGATATATGCTCAGAAAAAAAAAGGCGGAACACATCCAGTCATTCGGATGAGTCAAGGTTACTGACAGAGAAACTGTAAATTCGCTACAGTATTTGTACCTGTGAAACATTGCTGATACATGTATAATGCAGGATGGGACATGACCTTGACTCAAGTTCAAGGTCATTAAAGATGAGATGTTTTGGCTGGATTCATAGACTAAAAGAATATCTAAAAAACTTTTCCAGTCGGTAATACACATATTAGATTTTTTTAACAGAGTTTGTCATTGCTTGACGAAAGGTCATTTAGAAAGTTCAAGGTCACATACATTCCTTTACAGTCTTTTTCCTGGCGAAACATTGTAAGTTGCTTCCTTTACAAGCCTTTAGGTTGCTTACTTGACTGTATAACTTTAGAATGTGGCTTGACCTCGACTCAAGGTTACGTCTTCCTATCCGTAGCTCCAACGGAAGACCTATTCGTTGCTTTGCAACGAGCTCGGCTCTAGTATTAATTTAATTTTTACATTCTGTGTTCAGGTATAACAATTAATAGACTGGTATGTGGTTAAACAGTTGTTAAAACTCTTTATTGATTGTTTGTGTGTTTTTATTCCAATTTAGTTAATTATATAGTAGGTTAGGTAATAAAACACTTACTTAATGACTACGAGGTAAACAGTCAAACTATTAATCTAATAATACATAAAATACATTATCAATCAAACAATCAAATGGTATAAATATTCAAGACACAAGAGTAGGAAACTTAACCAGCGAGTATGGTAGGGATGATTTTATTTTATCAATTTAAGACAAAACAGCAGAAAATAGGATATATACATAAAAAAGTATCTACTTAGCTTCAATGTATATATGGTCTGTCAATTTTTGACTGTGAAACTACTTTCTTTATTGCAAAAATCTGTGCATAGCGTTACAAAAAGGAATTTTTAAAAATAGGCGTAATACGTCCTAGATTCATATATGATTTCATTAAAATGCAATCATAGTAAGTAACAGTAGTTTCAAATGGCTTTGTTTGGAATGAAACCACTGGAAATGCAGCTGACGCACATTGTGTTACATTCATGCCTAGATATTCACTGGCTGGCTGGGGAAAAGTTTGGTCAATGTAGTTATTTCTTTTTGGTCGTTGCCTTTTTCTTAAACAGAAATCTTATATTAATTTATCTGCAGAAATGAGTTCTGTAGCTGAGAAAAAAACTGGACAGAAAAATCAGAGAACTACAGATCAAAACATTGCGAAAACCTTCAATTGACCGCGATTTGTTTTGCTCGCGTTTGGTGTTATTTTTTTTATATATGCGTTTCCCCTCTTAAAAAGTACGGTA
This sequence comes from Saccostrea cuccullata, assembly GCF_032062105.1. Lineage (NCBI taxonomy): Eukaryota > Metazoa > Mollusca > Bivalvia > Ostreida > Ostreidae > Saccostrea > Saccostrea cuccullata. The sequence goes on from NW_026936542.1 coordinate 71,786, forward strand.
TCTATCACTAAAACAAATATCATTTCAATCCTATGTCCGATACCCTATTTACTTAAAGGGTCCTGTATTTTAGCATAAATCGAGCAAATG